>NW_027363253.1:785000-947500 GCF_046119375.1 Phyllobates terribilis
ACACAAATTATACACACACACACACACACTATACATACACACACACTATACATACACACACATTATACACACACACACACACTATACATACACACACAGTATACATACACACACATTATACACACACACACACAATACATACACACACACAGATGTGTATGTGGGCAGGTGTGTGTGTGTGGGCAGGTGTGTGTGTGTGTGGGCAGGTGTGTGTGTGATGTCTGTCTGTTTGTGTGTGTGTGTGTGGGCAGATGTCATTGTGTGATGTCTGTTTGTATGTATTTTTGTGTTTCAAATGTGTTTATGCGTGTCTGTATATGTTTGTGTGTGTGTATGACTGCATGCGGCCTCCTGCTGAGTATAGTTGGCGCCGTGCGGCCTCCTGATGTCTCTGGTGGTGCTCCGTGCATTATAGACGGCGCCGTGCGGCCCCCCGCTGTGTATAGATGGCTAAGTGCGCCCCCCGCTGTGTATAGATGGCTACGTGCGGCCCCCCGCTGAGTATAGATGTCGCCGTGCGGCCTCCTGCTGTGTATAGATGGCTACGTGCGGTCTCCCACTGAGTATAGATGGCGCTGTGCGGCCTCCTGCTGTCTCTGGGGGGAGCGCCGTGAGGCATCTATACTCAGCAGGAGGCCGCACATAGCCATCTATACACGTATACTCAGCAGGAGGCCGCACGTAGCCATCTATACGGTGCCATCTATACACAGCGGGAGGCCGCACGGCGCCATCTATACACAGCGGGAGGCCGCACGGCGCCATCTATACACAGCGGAAGGCCGCGCGGCGCCATCTATACACAGCGGGAGTCTCAGTGCTTTGCAAGAGCAGTCAATAAATTCTGCTTGACTAATTCTGAGCACCATAAAGTCTGGTTCGCTTCTAACCTGCTGTCTTCATTTTCAGCTTGCTGAATTCTAACTCATTTACTGTCATTCGAGACGATGCCTTTGCTGGTCTCTTTCACCTTGAATACCTGTAAGTGCTCCACTTAATGTCATATTTTTGATTCTGTTCTTCTTCATCTTTTGGCATGTGCAATTGTATGAGCAAGTATTCATATGAATTTATGACCTACTTAAACCTTTGAGGACCTTAAATTTTATTCAATCAAATTTTTTTCCAGTTTAAAACTATGGGACATATATGTGCCTTGGTCCTCAAAGGGTTTTTAAAGGGGCTGCAAACATGAATACGAAAAAAATAATTCAATTAGTGCTTTATGTGTTCATTTAATTTTCATTTGAAGTCCATTTTTTTTATATACCTTGAAATTAAACCCTACCCCATGGAATGAAGCCCTACCTACATAACATCTGAGAGCTACATGGATCCCGCTTGTGAGGTGCCTGTCCGTCACTACTATTCAGTTTTAGGGTCCACTCACTAAGCCATATATTCTCTCATGCAAGAGAATAGGGCCAATTATGCTAATGACACTGGGCTCAAACTCTGTCAGAGCTTCAACTGAGTGTGATCCGATTCTCTCGCAGCACAGATATGGAGAAGATGGAGAACTTAATTTCTCCATCTTCTCCATAGTCTCTGTGAGTGTTCATCGGACTGCACTTGGATGACATCCGAGTGCAGTTCAATGTTTTACGTGCACCCATAGACTTGTATGGGTGCACATGGTCCGAATATCGAATGAGATTATTTTCTCATGCCAATAATCGCACTGTCCCATAGTATAACATAGGGCCGAGTCCTATCCGATAAAACATCACATAGCATTCGGCCGTGTTATACGACAGTGTGAGCGAGCCCTTAGAGTCAAGGAATATTTACATGCAAATGATGATATTACTCTCCAAGTGTATATTTTTTTAGGCGAGTTCATAGTAAATGCTTTGCATTTTTGACATGTGATCAACTAAAGAACAAGAAAGATTTAGGACCTTCCCTATAGAGAAACGGAAAATAGTTTGGAGGACTTGCATGTCCTTTTTTATTTATTATGAGAAAATCATAAAAGATCCCGTTTTTTAACCATGCTGTGACTTTCTGCTGAGGGAGAGGGAGAGAGCTGCCCTATTCAGAGTCTGTAATAAGACCTGCTGACAAAAGTGTTGAAGATACAGTCTAATGTGAATTAACAATGAAAAAAAGTTAATTTAACAAATGGCTTGTATTTTTTTTAATACAAACTTTTTTGTCTTTACAGCTCCTTTAAAGGGAATCTGTCATGAGGTTTTTGCCACCTAATCTGAGAGCAGCATAATGTAGGGTTAGAGGCACTGATTCCAGTAATGTGTCACTTACTGGGCTGCTTAGTGTTGTTTTGATAAAATCATTGATTTGTCAGAAGGTAATTATCACTAGATGACTAGTAAGTTCTGTAGGACCCCACCCCCATCACTGATCAGTAGATTTCTGTGTACACTGAGCATGGGCAGAAAGCTGCCAATCAGTGGTGTGGGTGGGGCTATACAGAGCGCAGCATTCAGAGAGCTGCTAGATCTGCAGCAGATAAAACGGTGATTTTCTCAAAATGACAACAAGCAGCTGAAAAAGTGACACATCGCTGGAATCAGGGTATCTGCCCCAATATTGTGCTGCTCTCAGATGAGGCAGCACAATTAATATTATGCCAAATAAATTTCCTGTGAACTATCACATGATCTATCACAGGGGATCATGTGACATGTCACGTGATAAATCAGGTGTGTGGAGGGGGCCCGCGCCTTCTAAACTGCCCGGGGCCCTTGCTACTCTTAATCCACCCCTGCCTATATCCCCGGAGCGGCCTGGCTGCCCAGTATGCCGGCGAGTCGCATACCTTGGGCGACTTTAAAGAAAGGCTGTATAGACTGTTCAAAGTTTATCCCCTGACAGAAGAACAGAAAGTAAGCATACTGATAGGGCAGTTAACTGGTGCGGCCCAGCGGGAGGTAAAGTCTTGGACAGCTGAGGAGAAAAGGACTGTAAGGGGGGTTCTGACCCGTCTACGGGACACCTTTGATACCCGTACCTCAGCAGAAATCAAAATGCGGTTCTATGGATGTAAGCAGCGAGCTCAAGATAGCATCCGAGATTATGCCCTAAATTTACAGGAAGCCTTAGGGGCAATTAAGCAAGCTGACCCTGGCAGCGTGCAGGATACAGATAAACTATTGACTGACCAGTTCATAGAAGGTCTGCTGTCCAGCGCCCACAGAACCCAGCTGCGCCTCATGGCCCTACAGAACCCCGATTCGACTTTTGCACAGTTCAAAGATAGGGCCATCCAGGTGCTCCGAGAACCTGCACCGGGTGGCGCTGTAGTTTCCCGGCGCCCTGCCATCCCTTACCACCAGGGGGCGGCGCCCTATTCCGCAAACCTTGTGGGGGCTGATGCGCAGGCCCTAAATCCATCCCCGCCTGCAAACCTCCACCATCAGGTCCAAGAACTAACAAAGAGTGTTGCTGCATTGACCAGGACCGTACAGTCGTTACAGATGGACCTGTCAGGACCAATCAAGCTGGCTTCCAGTCCGGAGGATGTCCCGTGGCGTCGACGGAGGAGGATCCCGTCATTCAGAGGGAGGCCCGCCGATCATTACACTGAGGATGGACAGCCGATTTGCCGCCGTTGCAGCCAGCCGGGACACGTAGCCAGGTACTGTACTTTAAATGGGTCCGACCTGGGGCAAAGGGCCAACCCCCAGACATAAGGTCATCAGGCCCATCTAATTGGCGTGATAAGTACGTAGGGGGACGCCCGGTTTTACCCGTAGTGCTGGACGGTATCCCCATGAGTGCACTGCTGGACACCGGGTCCCAAGTGACTACCATCCCCTATGTACTTTTCAAGCAGTACTGGAGTGACACTGATATAACTCGTTATTCAGACGATGACTTGAGCATCATCGCCAGCAATGGTCAACCCGTGCCGCAGGTGGGGTTCAGAGAGATGACCATTAAGATTGGTAAAGTTGAACTGCCGGCACAGGGAGTGATCATTGTGGACATTGACCATCGAGAAAGTCACCCTAAAATAACCTTGGGTACTAATGTGATTGAAAATTGTCTTTCAGAAGTAATTGTAATTTTTCAGCAGGTGGCGATGAATGCGAGCTCCAGCCAACAGAGGGTCCTCCAGAAGGAGATAAGAGCCCTGATGAGATGGCAACAGGTAGAACTGTCTGGTGGTGAGATCGGTAGCGTGAGGATGAGCGACTCGTTCCCCATTGCTATGCCCCCCAAAAGTGTCGGACTGCAATCGGGTTAAGAGGGAGAGACTACCAAGCCATGGTAGAACCCGTGTACTCAGACAGCAGGCCCACCATTTTGACAGCCCGGGGGGTGGTCTATGTCCGCCATGGAAGGGTGCCCGTCCGGATCTTAAACATTGGGGAAAGGGAAGTACATTTGCCCCGGTACGCTACACTAGCCAAATTGTATACTGTTGAACACAATGCTGTCAGGGCCGTGGAACCCTTGCCTCCATCTCCCCAGGCGGAGGGTAATGGTTCCCAGAAACCCAAGGAGGACTGGTGCCAGAAACTCCACGTGGGTGCTGACTCCACTCCCTTGCACCAAAAACAAGGAGTCTACCGGGTGGTTCAAGAGTACGAGAGAATCTTTAGTAAGCACCCGCTAGACTTCGGCAGAGTGAAAGGAGTAGAACACCACATCCCCACGGGGAGCCACCCACCAATTGCTGAAAGATACAGACCTGTACCACCCCGCACACTATCAGAACGCAAAGGGCATTCTGAGAGAAATGAAGGAAGCCAGGGTCAATAGAGACAGTTGTAGCCCCTGGGCAGCCCCCTTGGTTCTGGTAAAAAAGAAAGACGGTACTATGAGAATGTGCGTGGACTATAGAGAAGTCAATCGTATCACCCATAAAGATAAATACCCATTGCCTAGAATAGAGGAGTCTTTGGCCGCACTAAAATCAGCTAATTTCTTCCCTACTTTGGACCTTACTAGTGGGTACTGGCAGGTTCCTGTGGCAGAGGCTGATAAGGAGAAGACCGCCTTCACCACCCTGATGGGATTAAGTGAATTCAACTATATGCCGTTCGGGCTCTGCAACGCACCCGGGACCTTCCAGAGGCTGATGGAATGCTGTCTAGGGCACCGAAACTTTGAGACGGTCCTACTTTACCTGGACGACGTGATTGTCTATTCGAAGACTTACGAGGACCATCTAAAGCACCTGGCCGAGGTGTTCGAGGCCCTGGCAGGCTTTGGCATGAAAGTGAAACCCTCCAAGTGCCATCTGTTAAAGCCGAAGGTACAGTACCTGGGACACGTGGTGAGTGCAGAAGGAGTAGCCCCCGACCCTGACAAAATCACGGCAATAAAGAACTGGCCAAGCCCCTCTAACATAAAAGAAGTGAGGCAGTTCCTCGGGTTGGTAGGCTACTACCGAAGGTTCATCCCCAGGTTCACCAAGATGGCAGCCCCTATGCAGGACCTCCTTATAGGACAATCTAAGACCAGAAGCCAAAAGCCACCCTTCAAGTGGGACAAGCCGGAAGAGGAGTCCTTCCGCCAGCTGAAGATGGCCCTCACGGGGGATGAGAACCTGGCCTACCATGATTATGGCCAGCCTTTTATCCTCCACACAGACGCCAGTAATGTGGGGCTGGGAGCCGTACTGTCACAGAACCAACAGGGCAGAGAAAGGGTGATCGCGTACGCCATCCGGAAGCTGAGGCCCACCGAGAGAAACCCGGAGAATTACAGCTCCTTTAAGCTGGAGTCCTTGGCAGTGGTGTGGGCCGTAACAGAACGTTTCAAGCATTACGTGGCCTCTGTGAAGTTCACTGTGTACACGGACAACAATCCGTAGACACATCTGGACAATGCGAGACTTGGTGCCCTAGAGCAGCGGTGAATGGCCCGGCTAGCAAACTATGACTTCACCATCAAGTACCGGGCAGGCCGAGCCAATGCCAATGCAGATGCCCTATCGAGAATGCCCCACTTGCCCGATGAGGGAGAAGATCCAGACGAGTTGGAGGAAATAGAGCTCCCTGCATTCCACCGGTACGGGGCCACTCAGTACTCCCACCTTGTAAGAGACAAAGACTTGACCACTGTCATGTTCAATTCCTTACCTCACCACGGCTGGGCTGAAACGCAAGATAGTGATCCTGCAATTCGCCTGGTGAAAGACCTCTTGACCCAGGCAGACGCTAGCCCTGGCTCGGACGCTCCAGAGGAAGCCAAGCAGTTATGGAAGGAGAAAAGCAGGCTATTCCTCTACGAAGGTAAGCTGTGCAGAAGGCTTGTCAACCACCGGACGCACGAGCTGACCTGGCAGGTAGTGGTCCCGAGACGAGATGCAGCAATGGTACTGGAGGCCTACCATGACAGAGCGGGACACTTCGGGTGGAAGAAACTGGAGTTCCTACTGAGAGAGCGGTTCTACTGGGTCGGAATGAGAGGGGCCATAGAGAAGTGGTGCAGGGACTGTGGCCCATGTAACCTCAGAAGGAAGGCGGTACCAGCCAGAAGACGCCCTTGATGCCCATCGTCACCAGGCAGCCTCTTGAGCTGGTAGCTCTGGACCATGTGAAACTGGCTCCAAGCCGGTCGGGCTACGTCTATGCCCTGACAATAGTGGACCACTATTCCCGGTTCCTGCTGGTGGTTCCTGTTAAAGACTTGACAGCCCAAACAGCGGCCAGAGCCTTCCAACAACACTTCTGCCGTCCACACGGGTATCCGGAACAGGTCTTGACAGATCAAGGTCCAGCGTTTGAGGCTGAAATCTTCCAGGAGTTCTGCAACCTCTACGGCTGTAAGAAGATTCGGACAACGTCTTACCACCCACAAACCAACGGGCTGTGTGAGAAAATGAATAATATCGTCATTGATCTCCTCAAAACGTTGCCCCTGGAAGAACGCAGCCTGTGGCCGGAGAAGCTGCCAGACCTGATAGACTTATACAACCATATCCCGGTGAATGCTACAAATTGCACCCCGGCTTACCTGATGAGGGCAAGACCAGGTAAGCTGCCGATAGACCTGGAGATGGGAGTCCTGACCCCCGAGGACACCTCCCCAGACGCGGACTGGGATACGGAACGGCAGCTACAGTACAAGAAGGTACAGCAGAGTGTGGAGAGGAGTCTGGCTCAAGCGAGAGAAAAGCAAGAGAGGCTCTTCAACCAACACGCCCCTGCTGGTCCCCTGGAACCTGGTGAGCAGGTCCTGAAGCGGAAGAGAAGGCTTCACAAGCTAGATGACCAGTGGGAGAGCGACCCGTACACAGTACTGCAGTCCAACCACAACAACCCGAAGGTATGTGTAATTACCAAGGTTGGAGGAGAAACCACTAGCACCGTCTCCAGACACCACCTAAAAAGGTGCCCCGAGCAACTACAGAGTGCAGGAGAAGATCAAGATGACCTTGAACCCGCAGAAGACAAGAAAGAAATGATCAGCACAGTTCTTGGAGAGTTCCCCCGGTCCTGGACTCGGATAAATGATGCAATAGTGGTACCCGTCCTACACTTCCTTCAACCAACCCAGCAGGAACCTACAGGAGAGCAGGAAGAATCAGAAGACCAAGCAGCCCTAGAGGCAGAAGAACCCATGCCAGCAGCCCAGGAGAGTCAACCCTCTGCTGACAGTGAGCCTGCCATACCTGCGGTAAGCCAAAGGACCCGCAGATAGCTGCCTGCACTGCCTGTAAACCCAGCTAGTAGCTGTACCCTGAATGCTAGTGGGGAAAGTCAGGTTAGACCACCACCAGACAGTGGGTTACGCAGGTCAACCCGGAGCACTAGGGGGCAAATACCAGCTCACTGAAAGATCTAAATGCTGTATATTGTAAATGTTTTATGTTTGTTGCCTGGTTGCTAATTATGTTTTTCCAGTCTTTCTAGTTCATGGACTAACAGGTTATGGACGCTGAATAACCGGAACTATCTTGTAGATAGTTGCACTTGGTGCCCTCTTTCGAAGATGGCCACGGAAGAAAAATCTGTCTGGTGTGGCCTCCTTGTGGCCCAAAGTAGAGAGCTCAGCCTTGTCGCCACGCCCAAGGCCAGGAAATTGGGGTTTATGAAAACAGGTCCCCACACCGTGGAAAACTTCACCTTGTTGGGTGAAATGGACACCCGGTCACGGAAGCGCCGTGACCTCAAGGACAAAATATACTTGTATATATGTTATGTTGTCATTTATACCCTGTATTTGTGTTTCCTGTTTAGTCCGGAGTACTACATTTTACTAGGGGAGAATGTGTCACCCCAGGCCTGGATGCCACAAACAATAATCTGTGTCTGAGAGCAGGAGGGAGGTCCCCTGGTTAGGGACAATTAGCATACAGCACCTCCTGTCCCAGGCCAGCAGGGGGAGCTGGCTGCCCCTATAAAAGCTGGAACTGGGGGCAGGGTTAGAGAGAACTGGAAGACCTAGCTCAGGAGTGAGACTAGTCCCAGAGAAGGAGGGACAGTTCAGCTGTAGCTGAGGAGTCCGTGAGGCAGAGGAGAAACTGCAAGCCAGGGACAGAGGCGACGAGAGCCGGTCCTGGCAGAGAACCAATCTACCGGGCATTGGGGTCCGGGGCTGTCAGGGTTACAAGCCCAGCAGCAGAGAACCAACCTGCGAGGGATTTCAGGTCCCTTGGCCTAAGAAGCCTGGAGGCTCCGCCACACAGAGGGACCTGTACAGCGAGGAGCAAGCAACAGGTACCCAAGGCCCTAGTCGCATGCCATACAGGCGAGAAGTACACGGCCAGCTCAGGGACGTGGGCTATTACACCACGAAAAGGGGGATAGTCAGAAAGAGCATAGAGAAAACGGTAGGCCTACACACTCACCCTGACCAGTGGGGCTCGCCCGAATTCTCTCAGACACCCAGGCCCATTCCTAACCGGTACTGTTGGTTCATTAATAATATCTACAATAAAGACCCTGAACTGTTTGAAGCGGACTCTGAACTCTTACTATTGCGGCCTGCACTATCACCCCCAACATCCACCTACACTGCCCTGAGGCTACACTCTTCCCGTGGGGAGTTATCCTACACCTGTGCTGCACACCAACACCAGCCTCAGTAGTCTGCCTCGCAGCGGCGGTTATCCCTGATCGCAATCCACGGGTGGCGTAGTCGGACATTCAAAACACTGATAAATAGACTGCCACCATTTGGTCTGACCACCCTGAGCCACGGGATCGGGTTGCCACTACTACCCCCATCAGCACCGTACACTAGAAGGCCCGGTTCCGTATACCCCACGGCCCAGGGGGCGAGTCATGTGCATCAAATTATACATACACATATGGGGCAGTGGGGCTTCATACTATATACAGGTGCTTCTCACAAAATTAGAATATCATCAAAAGTTAGTTTATTTCAGTTCTTCAATGCAAAAAGTGAAACTCCTATATTATATAGAGTCATTACACACAGAGTGATCTATTATATAGAGTCATTACACAGAGGGATCTATTATATAGAGTCATTACACACGGAGGGATCTATTATATAGAGTCATTACACACAGAGGGATCTATTATATAGAGTCATTACACACAGAGGGATCTATTATATAGAGTCATTACACACAGAGGGATCTATTTTAAGTGTTTATTTCTGTTAATGTTGATGATTATGGCTTACAGCCAATGAAAACACAAAAGTCATTATCTCAGTAAATTAGAATACTTCATAACAACAGCTTGAAAAATGTTTTTAAAATCCGAAAAGCTGGCCTACTGAAATGTATGTTTAGTAAATGCCCTCAATACTTGGTCGGGCTCCTTGTGCATCAATTACTGCATTAATGCGGCAATGTGGCATGGAGGCGATCAGCCTGTGGCGCTGCTGAGGTGTTATGGAAGCCCAGGTGGCTTTGATAGCAGCCTTCAGCTCATCTGTATTGTGGGGTCTGGGGTCTCATCTTCCTCTTGACAATACCCCATAGATTCTCTATAATAGATTCTCTATGGGGTTAAGGTCAGGCGAGTTTGCTGCCAATCAAGCACAGTGATACTGTTGTGTGTAAACCAGGTATTGGTACTTTTGGCAGTATGGACAGGGGCCAAGTCCTGCTGGAGAATGACATTTCCATCTCCATAAAGCTTGTGGGCAGAGGGAAGCATGAAGTGCTGTAAAATGTCCTGGTAGACGGCTGCGCTGACTTTGGTCTTGATAAAACACAGTGGACCTCCACCAGCAGATGACATGGCTCCCCAAACCATCACTGATTGTTGAGACTTCACACTAGACCTCCAGCAGCTTGGATTGTGGCCTCTCCACTCTTCCTCCAGACTCTGGGACCTTGATTTCCTAATGAAATGCAAAATTTACTTTTCATCTGAACACAACACCTTGGGCCACTGAGCATCAGTCCAGGTCTTTTTCTCTTTGGCCCAGGTAAGACGCTTCTGGCGTTGTCTATTGGTCATGAGGGGCTTGACACAAGCAATGCGACACTTGTAGCCCATGTCCTGGATACGTCTGTGTGTGGTGGCTCTTGAAGCAGTGACTCCAGCAGCAGTCCACTCCTTGTGAATCTCCCCCAAATTTTTGAATGGCCTTTTCTTAGCAATCCTTTCAAGGCTGCGGTTATCCCGGTTGCTTGTGCACCTTTTTCTACCACACTTTTTCCTTCCACGTCCATTAATATGCTCGGATACAGCACTCTGTGAACAGCTGCTTCTTTAGCAATGACCTTTTGTGGCTTACCCTCCTTGAGGAGTGTGTCAATGACTGCCTTTTGGACATCTGTCAAGTCAGCAGTCTTGCCCATGATTGTGGAGCCTACTAAAACAGACTAAGGGACCTTTTTAAATGCTTAAGAAGCCTTTGCAGGTGTTTCTTGTTAATTCTAATTTACTGAGATAGTGACTTTTGTGTTTTCATTGGCTGTAAGCCATAATCATCAACATTAGCAGAAATAAACACTTAAAACAGATCACTCTGTTTGTAATGACTCTGTATAATATATGAGTTTCACTTTTTGGATTTAAGAACTGAAATTAATTCACTTTTTGATGATATTCTAATTTTCTGAGAAGCACCTGTATGTAGCAGTGCGGCAATTATACTATATACAGTCAGGAGTATAAGTACTTGATACACTGATAATTTCGAAAGTTTTTCCACCTACAAAGAATGAAGAGGTCTGTTTTGTTCTACTTAACTGCTGCAACTTGGACCTTTAACAGGATTTATATTTCACCTATGAGAAAGCATACTATGTGTATTTGGCAGATTAACTCAGGCTTGTTTATGATAAACTGAATACCTGGATTGGAGTCCTATTTGTATACAGAATATTGACTATTAATGCTGGCAGAGTAAGTCTTAGGCTATATTCACACTAGGTGTTTTTTTCTGCAGCAAAACATAATCTCTTGGCAGGAAAGAAGTAGCGTCAAAAACGCAGGTTTTGGTGTGTTTTTTTGCAGTGGTTCTTGGTGCATTTTTGGTGCGTTTTTCAGGATCCCAAAGTTCAGCTTTGCTTCTGTGGCACCCCAGGGGTCTGGTTTCCACAGTAATGTAATGTTATGTCTGAGAGCAGGTGGGAGGTCCTTTGGTCAGGGATCCTATGCATGCCACACCTCCTGCCCAGTCTTGGGAGGGGAAGAACTTCCCCTATATAAACCCGGGGCTGAGGCAGGGTTAGTCAGTCAAGGAGAGTAAATACAGAGAAGCAGCATAGGAAGAAACAGCAGAAGCTCAGTGGGAGCAATACTACTACGAGTCAGGGGCTGGCAGCTGCAGAGCTCGCCCTGACTGAGAAGATTTCTTACCGGACCCGGCGTCCGAGGCTGTGGGGACTAACTCCTACCCAGCAGCAGAATCCGTCAGGCAGGGGATTTCAGGTCCACTGGCCAAGAAGCCCGAAGGCACGGTCACACGCGTGGGACCAGCACCGCCATCGTGGAGCGGAAGCCATTAGAAGGCCCTGAGTCACCAGCCATACGGGTGAGCACCACACGGTACACTCAGGGACGTGGGCTACTTATACCCGCTTCTAGCAAGGTAGCCAGAAGAGTACAGTCAGTTTGGGAGGCCTACAACTCCGCCTGGCCAGGGGAGATCCCATCTGCTCAAGGACTGACCAGGCCCCAATCGCTAGCCAGTACTCCAGGAGGGTCTATCGTTGTCACCAGTAAAGACCCTGAACTACACCGTACCGTCTCCGAGTGGTTCCTGCTACCCCCATCATCCACATCTGCTGCCCTGAGGCCATACCCCTCCCGTTGGGGGTTATACCATCTACGCTGCACCATCCATCCACCGGCCTCAGCGGACTGTCCTGCAGCGGCAGCTCCATAGCTGCACTCAACGGGTGGCGTAGTCGTACAACATCTACCGCTGATACATCGCCGCTCAGTTTGACTCCCTGGGCACGGACCGGGTCACCGCCACGAGACTACAACCCTCAAGAGATCCGGCTCCGGGTAAGCTCCCGCGTGCGCAACGCAGCGCGACACAGGCCCAGGGGCGCGTCAACTTTGGCGTAGTCGGCAGGATCTCGTGCCCGTAACCACCGGGTTCTGCGTGACTGAAAAAGAGACTTTTCAAACTTACCTGTGGTGAAGATTCCCGCCATCCGGCGCCATCTTCAGCCTTCTTCCCGCCATCGGTGAAGTTTCCCGCCATCCGGCGCCATCTTCTGCCTTCTTCCCGCCATCCGTGGAGTTTTCCCGCCATTGGACGCCATCTTGAGGACGCCGCGCGGGAAGAAGAGGGGCGTGGACTCCGAAAGCGCGCGAGAACTTAAGCCCCGCCTCACGTCCGGACGTTGCGTAAGGTCCTGGAAGGAGCCCAGCAGACGCCGACGTCACAGGAGCGCGACGGAAGGTCCTCAACCCTGACGATCCACTGCGGAGCCGCGGCCTACGGAAGAGGATCATCGCAAGGTAGGCCACGGTCCACTAGGGGGGAGGAAGATGTCGGATACGGAGGAGAGCTTCACTGCCTCAACCCCCGCCAGCGCTACCACTGCTGCAGTTATGCCCTTCACCATGCCCTATATCCCGGGAGCAGCTTGGCTACCCCAGTACTCAGGGGAGTCACATACCCTGCATGACTTTAGAGAAAAGCTGGATAGCCTCTTCCAGGTGTACCCCCTCACAGAAGAGCAAAAAGTGAGCATCCTGGTGGCCCAACTAACCGGGGCAGCCAAAAGGGAAGTAAAATCCTGGCCACCTGGGAGGAAGACTGTCGCAGGGATACTAACCCGGCTGAAGGACACCTTTGATACCCGCACCTCAGCCGAGATTAAGCTTAGATTCTACGGGTGCAAGCAACGAGCGCATGAGAGTATAAGGGACTATGCACTAAACCTACAAGAGGCCCTGAGGGCCATTAAGCAGACCGACCCTGATGGAGTGGGAAACGAGGACAGGCTGCTGACCGAACAGTTTATAGAGGGACTGTATTGTAATACCCACCGAACCCAGTTGCGGGCAATGGCCTTACAGGATCCCCATCTGGGCTTTGCACAGTTCAAGGACAGAGCCATCCGGGTGCTCCGAGAACCGGCACCGGGTGGCGTTGTGACCCACAAGCGCCCTGCTATCACTTACCACCAGGAGGCGGCGCCCTTGTCGGCAGGGTCTGTGGGAGCTGATGCGCAGGCTTTGGACAATGACCCGGCTCCAGACCTACACCATCAGGTCCAAGAGCTAGCTAAGAGCGTTGCTGCGCTAACCCGAACTGTGCAGTCTTTACAGGCTTCCACCCCAGGGAAGATCCAGCTGGCATCCGGACCGGAGGACATCCCGTGGCGTCGACCAAGGAGGACCCCACCGGCCAGAGGAAGACCCAGTGACCGATACAGCGAGGACGGACGACCCATCTTCCGCCGCTGCAATCAACCCGGACATATGGCAAGGTACTGTTCTTTAAACGGGCACAACCTGGGGTAGAGGGCCAACCCCCAGGAAAAAGATCACCAGGCCCATCGAACTGGCGCGACAGATATGTGGGAGGACGTCCAGTCTTGCCTGTGGTACTGGATGGCATTCCCATGAGTGCCCTACTGGACACCGGGTCACAGGTCACCACCATCCCGTACGTGCTCTTTAAGCAGTACTGGAATGACTCGGATATTACCCGCTACCCTGACGACGACTTGAGTATCATCGCCAGCAATGGCCAGCCCGTGCCACAGATCGGATTTAAAGAGGTGACCATCAAAATCGGTAGAGTCGAACTGGCAGCACAGGGACTGATCATTGTAGATATTGACAAACATGAGAGTCACCCAAAAATAACTCTAGGAACTAATGTAATTGAAAATTGTCTTGCAGAGGTGATTTTCCTTTTACAGCAGGTTGCCAAGAACGCCAGCTCCGGCGAGCAGCGGGTGCTCCAGAAAGAGATCCGGGCACTGATGCGACGGCAACAGGTGGAACTCTCCGGCGGTGAGATTGGTAGCGTAAGAATGTGTGACCCTTTCCCTATTGCCATGCCCCCAAAAAGTGAAATGATGATTTGGTGCCGGGCAGCTATTGGTCCGAGAGGTAGAGATTACCAGGCAATGGTAGAACCAGTTTACTCAGACAGTAGGCCCACCATTTTGACAGCACGGGGGGTGGTCAATGTACGCCATGAGAGGGTGCCCGTTCGCATAATCAATATCGGGGAGAGGGAAGTGTACCTGCCCCGGTATGCCACGCTAGCCAAATTATATACCATCAACCAAAACTCTATACAGTCTGTGGAACCCTTGCCTCCATCTCACCCGGAGGAAGGTAACGGCTCTAAGAAAGTAATGGAGGATTGGTGTCAGCAACTACACTTGGGAACTGACTCCACTCCCTCCCACCAGAAACAGGGAGTCTACCGGGTGGTTCAAGAGTATGAGAGAGTGTTTAGTAAACACCCGTTAGACTTCGGGCGAGTCAAGGGGGTAGAACACCGCATCCCCACGGGAGACCATCCTCCCATAAAAGAGAGGTATCGACCCGTACCCCCTGCACATTACCAACACGCCAAGGGGATGCTTAGAGACATGAAGGAGGCTGGGGTAATCCGGGATAGCTGTAGCCCCTGGGCAGCCCCACTAGTTTTAGTCAAAAAGAAAGACAACACTATGAGGATGTGTGTAGATTACCGGAAAATCAACCGTATCACACACAAGGATGCGTACCCTTTACCAAGGATAGAGGAGTCTTTGGCTGCTTTAAGATCTGCTAACTTCTTCTCTACCTTGGATCTCACTAGCGGGTACTGGCAGGTTCCTGTAGCAGAGGCGGACCGGGAGAAGACCGCATTCACCACCCCGATGGGACTTAGTGAGTTTACCTGCATGCCGTTTGGACTTTGTAACGCACCAGGAACCTTCCAACGATTAATGGAGTGCTGTCTGGGACACAAAAACTTCGAGACGGTCCTGTTGTACCTGGACGATGTCATCGTATATTCCAAGACTTATGAGGACCACCTGAAACATCTGGCGGAAGTGTTCGAAGCCCTGGCAAGTTACGGCCTGAAGGTGAAGCCCTCTAAGTGTCACCTCCTGAAGCCAAAGGTGCAGTACCTGGGACACGTGGTGAGCGCTGACGGAGTGGCTCCCGACCCTGATAAGATCACCGCAATTAAGGAATGGCCAAGCCCCTCCAGCGTAAAAGAAGTGCGGCAGTTCCTCGGGTTGGTAGGCTACTACCGAAGGTTTATTCCCGGTTTCACCAAAAAGGCAGCACCTATGCAGGACCTCCTGATAGGCCAGTCCCGGAAGGCCAAGAACCAGAAGCCGCCCTTCAAATGGGAGGAGCTGGAAGAAGAGTCCTTCCGCCAGCTGAAGATGGCCCTCACGGGGGACGAAATCCTGGCGTACCCGGATTATAGCCAGCCCTTTATCCTCTACACCGACGCCAGTAACATCGGGCTAGGAGCCGTACTGTCCCAGATCCAGCAGGGGAAGGAACGAGTAATCGCCTACGCCAGCCGAAAACTGCGACCCACCGAAAGGAACCCCGAGAATTACAGCTCATTTAAGCTAGAGTTCCTGGCCGTAGTATGGGCAGTCACCGAGCGCTTTAAGCATTACCTCGCTTCTTCCCGGTTCACCGTGTATACGGATAACAACCCGTTGACACACCTGGACACGGCAAGACTCGGTGCCCTGGAGCAGAGGTGGATGGCTCGTCTGTCCAACTACGAGTTCACAATCAAATACCGGGCCGGACGCTCCAATACCAACGCGGATGCCCTGTCCAGGATGCCCAACCTGCCGGACGAAGGAGAAGATCCGGAGGGACTGGAAGAAGTTGAACTCCCTGCGTTCCACCGTCATGGGACTATCCAGTATTCCCACCGGGTAAGGAGTAAGCAGGCTGTTACGTTGAACCCCTTACCTCACTACAACTGGGCGGAAACGCAAGACAGCGACCCTGCCGTCCGACTGGTGAAGGAGATGCTGACTCGCCCGGAGGCTTGCCTTGAACCAGACGCTCCGGAGGAAGCCAAACAACTATGGGCAGAGAAGAGTCGACTGTTCCTTTACAAGGGGAAGTTGTGCCGCAGAATGGTTAACTCCCGGACGCATGAACTACTCTGGCAAGTAGTGGTGCCACGAAGAGACGCAGCCATGGTGATGGAGGCATACCACGACGGAGCTGGACACTTCGGGTGGAAGAAGCTGGAGTTCCTGCTGCCCGAGCGATTCCACTGGGTAGGCATGAGGGGAACCATTGAGAAGTGGTGCAGAGACTGTGGCCCGTGCAACCTGAGAAGGAAGGACCGCGCCAGCCAGAAGACTCCCCTGCAGTCCATCGTCACCCGGCAACCGTTGGAACTGGTAGCCTTGGATCATGTAAAACTGACCCCAAGCAGAAGTGGCTACGTCTACGCGTTAACCATTGTGGATCATTACTCCCGGTTTCTGGTTGTCGTCCCCGTCAAGGACTTAACGGCTCAAACAGCAGCTAGAGCCTTCCAGCAGCACTTTTGCCGTCCACACGGGTACCCGGACCAAGTGCTGACGGACCAGGGACCTGCCTTTGAAGCGGAGGTCTTCCAGGAATTCTGCAATCTGTATGGCTGCCGGAAGATAAGGACGACACCCTACCATCCGCAAACTAATGGACTTTGTGAGAAAATGAACCAGGTGGTAATGGATCTTCTAAAAACGTTGCCCCTGGAAGAACGCAGTCTGTGGCCTGAGAAGTTGCCCGATCTGGTGGACCTATACAACCACATCCCGGTAGGTTCCACCAACTGTACCCCGGCTTACCTAATGAGGGCAAGACCTGGTAAGTTACCTGTTGACCTGGAAATGGGAGTCCTGACACCCGAGGACACTTCACCAGAAACAGACTGGGACACAGAGAGGCAGCAGCAGTACCGGAGAGTACAGGAGAGCGTGGAGCGAAGTCTCTGTCAGGCTAGGGAAAGACAAGAGAAAACTTACAACCAGTATGCTCCCGCTGTTCCCCTGGTACCCGGAGAGCAGGTCTTGAAGAGGAAGAGACGGCTCCACAAGTTGGACGACCAGTGGGAGAAGGACCCGTACACCGTACTGCCCTCAAGCCACGAGAACCCGAAGGTTTGTACCATCAGTAAAGACGGAGGGGAAACCACAGCCATTGTATCCCGGGACCACCTGAAGAAGTGTCCCGAACAACTGAGGAACCCTGAAGAGGAACAAGAAGACCATCGACCCGTAGAGAAAAGGGAAGATATGGTTAGTACTGTGCTCGGGGACTTCCCTCGGTCTTGGACTCAAGTCAATGGTGCAGTTGTGGTACCCGTACTTACCTTCCTCCAACCAGCATCCCAAGCACCTACGGAGCAACAGGTAGAGCTGGAAGAACAGCCGGTCCAGGAGGCAGAAGACCCCACACCCGCAGACCAGGAGGGTCAACCCTCTGCTTGCAGTGAGCCTGCCATATCCCTAGTGAGCCAAAGAGCCGGTAGACAGCTGCCCAGTTTACCCTTGACAGCTCCTACACCCTGTAGTTCAGGGCTAGGCAGTCAGCTCCGTAGGTCCACTAGGGCCACTAGAGGCCAGTTACCCGCACGGTGGAGGATTTGAAGTGTATAAATTGTTTCATTTATGTTTACCTGTGTATTGTTGCTTGTGTATAATTTTGTGTTTCTAGTTATTTTTAGGAATCCTTGGTGGATCTACCGGGAATCCTTGTACATAGTTGGAGCGTAACCCAGGATGGACTAGAGACTGTTAAGGACTCGGGGTAGGACAGACCCCTACCTGGTTACGTCTCCCTGTTTTGGTGAAATGGACACCTTGCTTCCCCTCAAAGACTGCACCCGGTTACGGACATGCCGTAACCATCTTTATATGTTTTTCTTATTGTATTATTATTGTTTTTACCTTGTTATGTTTTTCTAAAATGTGTTTAGTCCCGGAGTACTAAATTTTACTAGGGGGGAATGTGGCACCCCAGGGGTCTGGTTTCCACAGTAATGTAATGTTATGTCTGAGAGCAGGTGGGAGGTCCTTTGGTCAGGGATCCTATGCATGCCACACCTCCTGCCCAGTCTTGGGAGGGGAAGAACTTCCCCTATATAAACCCGGGGCTGAGGCAGGGTTAGTCAGTCAAGGAGAGTAGAGACAGAGAAGCAGCATAGGAAGAAACAGCAGAAGCTCAGTGGGAGCAATACTACTACGAGTCAGAGGCTGGCAGCTGCAGAGCTCGCCCTGACTGAGAAGATTTCTTACCGGACCCGGCGTCCGAGGCTGTGGGGACTAACTCCTACCCAGCAGCAGAATCCGTCAGGCAGGGGATTTCAGGTCCTCTGGCCAAGAAGCCCGAAGGCACGGTCACACGCGTGGGACCAGCACCGCCATCGTGGAGCGGAAGCCATTAGAAGGCCCTGAGTCACCGGCCATACGGGTGAGCACCACACGGTACACTCAGGGACGTGGGCTACTTATACCCGCTTCTAGCAAGGTAGCCAGAAGAGTACAGTCAGTTTGGGAGGCCTACAACTCCGCCTGGCCAGGGGAGATCCCATCTGCTCAAGGACTGACCAGGCCCCAATCGCTAGCCAGTACTCCGGGAGGGTCTATCGTTGTCACCAGTAAAGACCCTGAACTACACCGTACCGTCTCCGAGTGGTTCCTGCTACCCCCATCATCCACATCTGCTGCCCTGAGGCCATACCCCTCCCGTTGGGGGTTATACCATCTACGCTGCACCATCCATCCACCGGCCTCAGCGGACTGTCCTGCAGCGGCAGCTCCATAGCTGCACTCAACGGGTGGCGTAGTCATACAACATCTACCGCTGATACATCGCCGCTCAGTTTGACTCCCTTGGCACGGACCGGGTCACCGCCACGAGACTACAACCCTCAAGAGATCCGGCTCCGGGTAAGCTCCCGCGTGCGCAACGCAGCGCGACACAGGCCCAGGGGCGCGTCACTTCCACCATAGACACATGAAAACAGGTCACCATTGCAAGACATATGTTCATGAAAAAGTACACATTACAAATGTAACAGGGGGCGGGTGGGGGGTGAATTGGTCTGGAATGGTTTATCTAAGACCCTGGCAGTGCATTGAATTTGTAAGACACTATTTACTTTCACATTATGGTTTGCCATTGAGTTGCTCAGGCATTGTTCATTTTCACACCTCCCTGGGCCACACGTGTTGTTCAATCTCACACCTAGCTCAACCAATGTTTATTTTGTAGGCATCACTAATTTAATTAAACTGTAATAATCCAAGCTGCTATCTCAGGTGACCAAGACAAGATGGTTTAAACTTGGGAAAATCACAAGAATAAATGTGTGTCACATACTTGCTTTTTTCACTAAAAACGCAGCAAAATGTTCACACTAGGCTTTTTTTCAGCATTTTTTTCCACCACCCTTTTTTTTAATGGGTGAAAAACGCTGAAACAAGTGACATACTCTATTGCAAAAAGCCATGGAAAGCACAAAATACTGAGGACAAATAAGCAAGCTTTGTGCATGAGATTTCGGAAATCTCATAGACTTTGTTGGTACTGTAAAACGCAGCTGAAAATTTGCATAAAAAAGCCCGCTAAAAAAACGTCTAGTGTGAATATAGCCTTGTATAACGGTTCGCCAATGAGTTAGGATATATGACCACGATGCAGAAATGCTGCGGATTTTTCCTAAGCGTTTCTGCATCTCCCTGGGTTGTCAAGCGCTTTGCCAAGTGATTTTAGCATCACTTGGAAAAGTGCTTGACAACTTGGTCACACTATATAATTCCATGCAACCGTCATGGATTTATATAGTGTGACCAAGTTACAATGCTGCAAATGCAGCATCAATAATAAAAAAAAAGAATAATAATGGTGAAAAATAAAAAAAAAACATTATACTCATCTTCCGATGGTCCTCGATCTCCTTCTCCGGTGCGTCCGGTGTCTTTGGCGGATCACGGTGCTGTAAAAGGACCTTTCATGACGTCATTTAGTCATGTGACAGGTCACGCAACCGCCGATGTCAGCGGTCACGTGACCTGTCACATGACTAAATGGCATCATGGAAGGTCCTTTTACCACCGCGAGCAGCCGAAGAGCCAGCAGCACCGCCGGGAGCAGACAGGGGCCATCAGAAGGTAAGTATATGTTTATTTTTTATTTTAATTCTATTTTAACTACAGGTACTATGGTACCCGGGTCTGGAGGAGAGTCTCTTCATCTCCAGACCCGGGTACCATCCACGCATTGAGTCGCATAATATCCACATGTGTATTTGTAGTCATGCGGATGTTATGCGTTCCAATGCAAGTCAATGGCGGCTAAATCGCAGCGACTCTGCAAAATTAAAGGACGTGCTGCGGATTTTTCCGCAATGATAATCCGCAGCGGAAATCTCCGCGGCATGTGCACAGCACATGCGGATTATCATTGGGGACCATTGCAGACCTATCACCAAGCGTTTTTTAAGTGTTTCCGCAGCGAAAGTGACGCTGCAGAAACGCCTAAAAAACGCATAGTGGGCACACAGCCTTAAAAGTTCTATGGTGAAGAAAAACACGTGAGATAATAAATGCGAAATATACAATATTTCCCATAATATGACTGAGGATATCTTTAGGGTGTATTCACTGTTTTTTCTTCTGCAGCAATAAATACTGTGTTTTACAGCACCATCTTAGTGAATGACATTTCTGAAATCTCATTCACATGCTGTTTTTTTTGCATTTTTTTAAATCTGCAGCTTGTCAAGTCTTTCAGAGGTTTTGCAGCATTTTTCACCCATTCAAATGAATGGAAAAAAAACCACAAGTAAAAACACCTGAATTTTAAGCAGCGTTTTTCCTGCCTCCTTTGATTTTTGAGGTAGAAAAAAAATACTGCCAAAATACAACTTGTGAACACACCTTTATCCTGGTTGTGTTCTAATTGGATATAAAATAGAACGGCCATGATAACATGGGTAGTTAATTGTATGGTGTTTTCACTTTATATATTACCAGGCCGCATTCTATTTGCGCAGAGCTGCTCCGTGAAGATTCTATCACAAGATTCCGTGATGACATCACAGGTGATGGTGACATCACTGCTCACAGTCGCTATATATGCAATGCACATAGGCTCACCCGTGCCTTTCTTGGCTCTATAGTGACTGATAGCACTTGCAGTTTTTCACTATGGCTGGAATTGTTTTGGACATTCCTCAGGTAAAAGCACTATTGATGATCCTTATGATCAATCGTCCTAACAGTGTGCTTCTACTACCCGATGGCGTCCTCAGCTTCACTCACCGGCTGGTGATGGAGCTAGTAAAGGATTGCCTGACCAAACACCGACAACGTCGTCTAACGTCAGACTATCTGACGGATTTACTTCAGAACATCAGGACATTACTACACCAGGTAAGTGGCGGACACTCTGCACAGAACATCTCAATATTAACAGATAATAATGGAGGGATAGAAGCTTTTTCTTCTAATATATCGTATTTTGCAGACCATAAGACGCACCAAAATTTTTTGGGAGGTAAATAGGAAAAACATTTATTATAATAAAATGGGGGTCTGTCTTATAGTCCGAATTTTCGGTTGCTTACTGAGGGGGGGTGGTGGCAGTGGAGCGAGGTCACAGGAGGCAGAGTCGCTGCTGCAGGAAGTCGGCAGTAGGAGTGGGGCGCTGCTGCGGGCTCCAAGCTGGGAGGAGCGGGGTGTCCAGAAGGTACGAGGCTGCGGGCCCTGGGCTTCAAGGAAATGTTAGCGGTAATTCAGGAGGGGAGGCCCTGCTCTGCTTATTGATTTCTCTGCAGTGGGCTTCAAGAAGTAGGCTGCTGGAGATGGCCAATACGCAGTTTGAGATCTCAGCTCCTCATTGAGCCGAGATCTAAATCTGCACATGCACTGCCTCCAGCGGCCATTTGCCTGAAGCCCACCGCCAGAAATTCAATGGGCAGAGCGGGGACTCCCCTCCTAAATCACCGCTAACATTTCCTTGAAGCCCAGGGCCCGCAGCCTCGCACCTCCTGGACACCCCGCTGGCCCGCAGGAGCGCCCCACTTCTACTGCTGGCTTCCTGCAGCAGTGACCCTACTTCCTGTGACCTCACTCCACCACAGCCACCCCCCTGGTAAGCTACATTCAGACAATTATTATTATTAATAATCTGTCTGATATGCTGGGGTGGAGAGTTCCAGAGTAGGGGGGATGCACGGGAGAAATCTTGTATGCGATTGTGGGAAGAGGAGATAAGAGGGGAGTAGAGAAGAAGATCTTGTGAGGATCGGAGGTTGCGTGCAGGTAAGTACCGGGAGACTAGGTCACAGATATATGGAGGAGACAGGTTGTGGGTGGCTTTGCATGCCAAGGTTAGGGTCTTGAACTGGAGTCTCTGGGTAATGTGGAGCCAGTGAAGGGATTGGCGGAGCGAGGGGAAAAGCCAGGGAATAGCGGGGGGACAGGTGGATTAGTCAGACAGCAGAGTTTAGGATAGATTGGAGGGGTGCGAGAGTGTTAGAAGGGAGGTCAAAAATTTTGGAAAAAAAAGGCATCTTATAGTCCAAAAAATACGGTAAAACACAACGAGTCCCCAAATACAGTATGTAGTCATTGTATCTGCAGACAGAGAACCGATGTCACATACAATTTCCGCCTCCATTCTGATCGCTCTCATCTCAAAATTCTCCTTTCCATTTTTCCTTCTTTATAGGCTGAAGAAAGATCTCAGACTGAAGATTTGGCTGTCTTTAAAGAACTGGCCGAAAAAGTCCTGTCTATACTAGAACGCTCATTGGAACGCCCGGTAAGGATCAATATTAATAGACGTATCTTAATCCACCGTATCTGAGGAGACTTTCTGAGAAAAGGTCTGAAGATGGCGCGGGATTTGTATGTTACAATTGGTGCATCTGTAAATGTTGGTTTAGTCCTTCATGATTTATGTATTTGGTGATTTAGTGAAATCTTCCACATAGTAATTATATATATTATATCTATCAGGAAACAACAGGAGGCGACGCCAAATATGGGCAAAATGTGACCCCGAAAATCCCTGACCCTAATAGGAGTCAGCCGGAGCTGAACAGCGATCTGATTACAGGTGAGCGATCACCCGACCTTCTACAAGGAATGTCCAGATATTACAGAGGACGGAGGATAATGTTAGATTTACTCTCTACTCTGTGTAATGGGAACCTGGCAGCACATTGTTACATATAGAAGTAGTGGTGTGACGGTATAGGCCATTGTCCCCTAATAATAATTGTTTGTAGAAATCCAATGTGCCAGTCAGGAGAAATGTAAAGTAGACACCATATTCAAATTAGAATGGAAGTGCACTGGGGGCGTGAAAGAAGAAATCCAAGTGCAGTGACACGCCCCCAGTGCACTTCCAGGCTAATTTGCAAATCTCTCCTATGTTTCAGCTCTCTTACCATCACTCGTATGTGCAGCGTGGGTGGGGGCTTCCTCATTCATGTGCTGGAGGGTCCATTCTGCAGTGCTATAGCAAGTAACATGAAATAAATTAAATTTAAATTGCATTACTGCTCTAGAAAATGGGAAAAAACTAAGATACTGAGCACATAATTTGGCCAATTCATGAATGCCCAGCAGCCAATGACAAGGCGATCTTTTTGTTGGAATCCTCTCCTAATGTGAATCCTCTCCTAGGCTGAAGCCTACATTTATATGGGTAGGTAGGATCCTGTTGTAATTAAAACCACCCCGGGCTGATGGGTGGAGATAGGTTCCCAGCAAAAAAGGTCGCCTTGCCGTGACTGCTGGGCATGCATCGAGCAAAAGAAGGTCGCCTTGCCGTGGCTGCTAGGCATGCACCCAGCAAAACAAGGTCGCCTTGTCGTGACTGCTGGGCATGCACCCAGCAAAAGAAGGTCGCCTTGTCGTGACTCCTGGGCATGCACCCAGCAAAAGAAGGTCGTCTTGCCGTGACTGCTGGGCGTGCACCCAGCAAAAAATAAGGTCACCTTGCCGTGGCTACTTGGCATGCACCCAGAAAAAGAAGGTCGCCTTGCCGTGGCTGCTGGCCATGCATGAATTGGCCAAATTATGCGCTAAGTATCTTCCTTTTATCCTATTTTATACAGCAGTAATGCAATTCAAATTTCATTTATTTCATGTTTACATGCTATAGCGTTACAGAGTGCAACTTTGTTAGTTATGTATTTGGATGGCTACTCTTAGTATGCACCTGTTCACACCCATTTTCTTTTCGGAAGTGATGGTCAGTCTTTTGTTATTTATGAAGGGGTTCCTCCATCATTTACATTACATTTATCTATGGATTCCCCGTATATTCTCATATTTAGAATCCCCATATAACGAGTATTAATCCCATTTACAGACATCTTGTCATTTCTCCGTTTTATTGCTGTATTATCTATGTAGGAATAATATCCTCTAATACATTTCATTTCTTCATCATTATTTTAGAAACAACTGAGCTGTTGAATCCTAACAATAGAATTACTGAGATCCCGGAGATCCAAGAATCCGTAAGTATCATAGAGGGGGATGCGTGTGTGTCATCAGATCATGGGGTGTGAATGACTCGTCCAGTATTATCCCCCATACAACCATGGTACGTCTCTATTCTAAGTGTAGATGACCCTATGGTGTTAATTACATGTGAATTACAGGGAATCTGTCACCAGGTTTATGCTATTTGGTCTGAGAGAAGCATGATGCAGGGACAGAGACCCTGATTCCATGTGTTGATTACTTTACTCGGTGGAGCAGTTGTGATAAAATCACTATTTTTTTCTGCTGCAGAGCTCTGAATGCTGAGTCTTGTATAACCCCGCCCACACCATTGATTGGCAGCTTTCTGTGTACACTGTGCATAGGCAGAAAGCTGCTAATCAGTGGTGGAGGCAGGGGTACAGAGCAATAGGACTACCTGGCTAGACAGATAGTCTTCTAGTGATAATCTACTGATTTTATTGAAACAGCCACACACAGCCTAGTAAGTAACACATCACTGGAATCAGGGTCTCTGCCCCTACATCATGGTGCTTTCAGAATACATAGCAAACACCTGGTGACAGATTACCTGTAAGTCCTCCTCTGTGTGATCTCCCACATTATCCAGAATGTTATAGTAATGTATGATGACCGTTGCAGGGCGGCTCCAGGATTTCGTGGGCCCTGGGCGAAAGAGTCTCAGTGGCCCCTTTAACACATACCACGATTCATGATGAACAGATACCGCAGATAAATATATATACATATATGTATATATATATATATATATATATATATATATAGTACAAGGCCGAAGATTTCACTTCTTACATTACATGAGCGATATCTATTGTAAATTCCACAATAACTCAGAAAGCGGCGAATCCTCACAGCTCACAGTGCAGACCGGACAGTAATGTCCTCCACACAGTATAATGGCACCACATAGTCCTCTATACCGTATTATGAGCTCCATATATTGCTCCATATAGAATAATGGACCCCATAAAATGCTCCACGCAGGCTGTGCCCCCATATAATGCCCCATGCAGGCTGTGACCCCACACATAATGCCCCATGCAGGCTGTGCCCCCCACATAATGCCCCATGCAGGCTTTGACCCCCCACATAATGCTCCATGCAGGCTGTGACCCTCACATAATGCCCCATGCAGGCTTTGACCCCCCACATAATGCCCCATGCAGGCTGTGCCCCCCCCACATAATGCCCCTTGCAGGATGTCCCCCTCCCACATAATGGCCCATGCAGGATGTCACCCCCCATATAATTCCCCATGCAGAATGTCCCTCCCACATAATGCCCCATGCAGGCTGTGCCCCCCACATAATGCCCCATGCAGGCTGTGCCCCCCCACATAATGGCCCATGCAGGATGTCACCCCCCATATAATTCCCCATGCAGGATGTCCCCTCCACATAATGCCCCATGCAGGATGTCCCACCCCACATAATGCCCCATGCAGGATGTCCCCCACACATAATGCCCCATGCAGGATATCCCCCCCACATAATGCCCCATGCAGGATGTCACCCCCCATATAATTTCCCATGCAGGATGTCCCCCCCCACATAATGCTCCATGCAGGATGTCCCACCCCACATAATGACCCATACAGGATGTCACCCCCCATATAATGCCCCATGCAGGATGTCACCCCCCCATATAATGCCCCATGTAGGATGTCACCTCTCACCCCATATATTGGCCCATGCAGGATGTCACCTCTCACCCCATATAATGCCCCATGCAGGATGTCACTTCTCCCCCCATATAATACCCCATGCAGGATGTCACTCCCCCCATATAATGCCCCATGCAGGATGTCACCCCCCATATAATGCCCCATGCAGAATGTCACCTCTCACCCCATATAAAGCCCTATGCTGGATGTCACTCCCCCCCCCATATAATGACCCATGCAGGATGTCACTTCTCCCCCTCATATAATACCCCATGCAGGATGTCACCCCCCTATATAATGCCCCATGCAGGATGTCCCCCCCATATAATGCCTCATGTAGGATGTCACCTCTCACCCCATATAATGCCCCATGCAGGATGTCACTCCCCCCCATATAATGCCCCATGCAGGATGTCACTTCTCCCCCCCATATAATACCCCACGCAGGATGTCCCTACCTCCCCCCCATATAATGCCCCATGCAGGATGTCACTTCTCCCCCCATATAATGCCCCATACCTCCATACATAAAAAAAAAATCAAATGCTCACCTCACTGCTCACCAGCTGTGGAGAGGTAAGTATTGTGCCGGCCGTGGTCCTGGGCAAGCATTGAGGGGGGGGGGAGCAAGGCCCGCCTACTCAGGGCCCCGGCACTTGCCTGGGTGTGCAGGGTGCTAGCGCCAGGTCTGCCCAGCGTCCGGTTTGTATCCTCTCAACATCATATCAGTGTAAATCATCTGGGACATAATATGGGGGGAGAAGTTTTTGCATCTGTAACTTTTTTCCTGCATCTTCAATAAATCAGTATTATTTCTTATTCTTTTATAGAGCGTGATTGATTCATTGGTTCCGGCGAGAAAGCCGCATATGAGCGACTATGAAACTTCCAAACTCATCAGCAGTGGAAATTTTGGGTGAGATTTCTGTTGCCATAATCCACATTTCTCAGGGTTCCCTATGACAATGCTTCTGCCCCTGCACTCTGCCATTCAGTGTTATCATAGGGAAATTATGTGATCTGTAGCAAATCAAACTGCAAGGAAAGTGATTTAAATAATATAATTACATATAATATAATATATAATAATATAATATTATTACATTCGCCTGTGCTAGACCCTCATCTGTTCTTATGCTGCCTCCTCCACCTGAGCTTTTCTGCTCTCCACTCTGATCTTTGTTTTGATGGGGGGGCTCCATTATGAAGCTGATCAGAGAAGTTGGCTACACATGGTCACATGAAGGGTGACACCATATTGACGTCAATGACATCTACACCCTCCACCATGACCATGTGGGCCCAATCACTGGCCTCAGCAGCAGAAGAGAGCCCTGGAGCACATTCATTTTGGACCAATTTTATTTGCACTAAATTGTATTTGGTCAGTTATAGCGAATCTGCCCAAAGAGAATTTCAGTAGATTCTCGTATCTATAATGTGACCTGGGTGATGGCTCCGGCAGAAGTGGCATTGTGGAGACCTCCAATAGGTGATCTATGTAGTGCTATTTTATGTATTTCTAGATGTGGATTTATAGTGTCGGCCAGACTTCTAGTATTAAACATATGCAAATTGTCTCTTCTGAGAGGAAGCAAACTAGAACTCCACCTATAGGAAGTAGCAATCCTAAAAGTCAATATCGACCCTTTAACAAGCCTTGTCACATGACTTAGGATAATAGCCAAAACCAAAATCTCAATTTGCAGGAACTGTGTTCTGGGGTACTGCCCCTCTTCAGTGCAAAGTGTGAGATATGGTTTGACTGGGTGAGAGGTGTCTGACCGGTATCCAAGGGGTTGACATTTCTCCTTGCGGACATGAGGAGACTTTTAAGCCACAATGCTCCTCTGGGAAATAGGATTGCTACTTCCCATAGGTGGCACTAGGGTGCTAGTTCTCTTCCTCTCTGAAAAGAGACAATTTGCATATTTCCCAGAAGAGCATTGCAGCTTAAAAGTCTCCTCACCTTGACATGCTTAACATGGCTTTTTCCGCAAGGAGAAACGTTACCGCTTGGATCCCGGTCAGATGCCTCTTACCCAGCCAAACCATATCTCACACTTTGCACTGATGAGTGCTTGTACCCCAAAACATAGTGTCCGAAAATTGAGATTTTGGTTATGGCTATTATTCCATGTCATGTGATAAGGCTCGTTAAAGGGTCGATATTGACTTTTAGGATTACTACTTCCTATAGGTGGCACTAGAGTTCTAGTTCTCTTCCTCTCTGAAGAGACAATTTGCATATTTCCCAGAGGATCATTGAGGCTTAAAAGTCTCCTCACCTTGACAAGCTTAACATGTCACTCTCCGCAAGGAGAAATGTTACCAGGATACCAGTATTAAACATATAATGATTTCTATATATGGATTATTAATAAGGATTTATTATAACCGATGGATTCTCCTTCTCTCCAGGGCCGTCTACTTAGTGCATCATAAAGACTCACACCAGACCTTTGCTATGAAGAAAATGGCTAAGCGGAACCTAAATACTGCACAGAGATTGGAATGGGCCTTTCTGGAGAGGGACATCTTAACATTTGCTGATTGTCCCTTTGTGGTCTCCATGCTCTGCTCCTTTCCAACTAGATCTCACCTGTGTATGGTCATGGAGTATGTAGGAGGTAAGACACATCTGTTGTATTATATTCAGCCCATGTCTGCTTTCATCTTATCACTGCTCATATCATTAGGACATTGTTGGTTACATCCCCACAGAGCATTTACTATAGGTTATCTATTACCAAGATGCTCGTAAATTCATTGATCTTGGTGCAGGGGCGCTATGGGGCTCATCAGTCGGAGGGGGTCTGTCGACGCTCAGCAGTGGGCAGCATCCCTCCACCTGTCATCACAATTTCAGCGGTATTTGCTTCTTCAAGGAGGTGGGGCTGGTGGGGGCAAAAATACTGAGTAGGTGGCTAGTAGGGGCCAAAATACTGAAAGGGGGCCGTATGACTAGATATGGGGGGACTGTGAATGCTGAGTGGAGGTCATCATATTAAGTGGGGTGCTGTGGGGGTCCTCACTCTGTATGGAGGGCCCCATTCTGTGTGGGGACATCATACTGAGTGGGGAGTTATGCGGACCATTATATTGTGTGAGGGACTGTGGGAACCATTATCCTGAGTGGGAGGGTTGCTGTGGGTGCCATCACACCGAGTAGGGGGTTGTGGCTGGCCTCCTTCTAAGTGGTGGCCTCCTTAGGAGGATTCACTGTGGGGATACCATACTCATTGAGTGTGGGTGTGGGCATTTTTGGGAGCATCATACTCTAAAATGGCCATAAAAGTTGTATTGCTGGTGAGAACACCAAGCTGCTTCAACAGGGATATAAATATATTTCTTTTTTATTTTTTAGGGTGGGGGGCAATTACAACTTTTGATATGGGGTCTTGTGATTTCTATGTACGCCATTATCTGTGTGATCTCCCCAGGATGTTTCCGCTCACTGCTCATTATACATCATGGTTATCTGCTCGTGGTATATCATGGTTATCTTCTGTATAAACCCCTCACTGGTCATATTTCCTTTCTTCTATAGGTGGAGACTGTGGGACCCTTCTAAGCACCAGGGGTCCTTTCTCTGTCCCCATGGCCCGCTTGTACTTTGCAGAGGCGGTACTTGCCGTGGAATACCTGCATAGTTACGGTGTGGTGCACAGAGACCTGAAGCCGGAAAAGTAAGTGCCCCCGTAGTATAATAAAGTGGGGAAAGTTGTCATTTATTATCATTCAGTCTGTGAGGCTAAAACCATCTTCTCTTTTGCAGCCTCCTGATTACATCTACTGGACATATTAAAGTTACCGATTTTGGGATTTCAAAACTTGGTCTAATGATACCGAAAACCAACACCTACAAGGAATTAGCAGTGGACATCTCCAGAGAGTTCCAGGACCGTGAGGTCAGCATCACCTACAAGAACTTAGCTTGTTATTTGCAAATCTCATCACACTATTGTCTCTTCTCTACGTTCTTCCTTTCTAGAGAACTTTTCCACTAATATTTTATCTTCTGCATTGTGTTTTAACGATGATATCTTGTCATAATAATTGTTTCATCGATTCTCATCTCTATGTTCTGTTGGTTTCCAGTTCTGTGGCACCCCATGTTACATAGCCCCAGAGATCATCCTGAAAGAAGGCTATGGAAGACCTGTTGACTGGTGGTCATTGGGGATCATCCTGTATAAATTCCTGCTGGGATGTGTACCATTTGATGCTGATTCCCTCACTGAGCTTTATAAAAGGGTTGTCATTGGTGAGTAGAATAATCCGATCATTGCGTTGATTGGTTACATTTGTTTAGTTATTTCCTTTGCTTTATGTTACAGTCCAGTAAAGAGGTTTTATTTTCTGTAATTTTCTATGTAACAGGAGAACTAATTTGGAATTGTGATCGCGCTCCACCCCTGGATGCTCAGAATCTCATCACTGAGCTGCTCAGAAGAAATCCTGTGCGTAGACTTGGGACAGGTAACAGATATACTAGTATTAATATTCCCTTATTAGACCAAGGACATATCGCTCATGTCCATGAAGATCAGCATTTCTCTATCAGCTCATCTACTGTATTTCTAGTTCTCCACACTAAGACTTTCAGTTTATTTCCTTCATGTCGGCTCAGTTTTGTCATTAGTTTAGATTACGATAAACTGTTCAGATATGGAGCCATCCCTGACTATGTCCGCATCACTTTTGTTTTTCTTTTTCTAGGAGGAGCATTTGAGATCAAGGTTCATCCATTCCTGAGTGACTTGGACTTTGACAACATTCTGAGCCAGGAGCTGGAGTATGTTCCTCAGCTTGTTTCAGATGCAGACACCAGCTTATTTATCAGTAAGTAGAAGGAGACGTCATCTAGACTAAGCGACTGTTTGTCTCATCTTCCCTAATATGTGATCATCTGTTCCCATTAATATTAGTGATAAATAGTGACTGTGTTATACTGACAACCTCTAATAATACTTCATTACCTATTTCTTGTAGATCATTCTGATATAAACAAACATCTGGTCTCAAAGGATGAGGAAGGCACAAGTGAGAACAATGAGAGCCTTGACTTCCAAAATTTTACGTCATCTTCTGAAAAGCTTTGTAAAGTAAGTATGTGATTAATAAATCCAAAATATGTAAAAAAAATGTAAAACAACTCTAAAAGTACATAAAAAAAATATTTTATATCTTATTTTTATCCGTATTTAGCTCTGTATCATCGCTACCAGGATGGTGAACAATGAGGATCCCAATGCTCCTCCAGAGTATACACCAGAAACCAACACAAACATCTCAGAAATGTGAGTAGATTATAAAGGGTCATTACTTCATTACTGGGAGTTCCAGGCTGATCTATGTACACAACACCCAATATAGGACATAAATATCAGAATATCAAATGCAGCATTCACCGCTTCATGGTTAACGGTCATTGTACTTTTGGCTTCAGAAAATGCAGAAGATAACAGCCCATAATTGTGGCAGGTCATGCATTTTTAGCACTGCCTACTCTGTAGGAGAGCTGTAGTATTACTTGCCAGCCATTCTTGGTAGTTGTGTTCTGATCCATGGAAGGTAGTTTTGAGCAGAAAACCTTCCCCACTATGACAGTCATATGTCCTATTAGGCCTTATAGTCAGTGTTCTTATAGTGAGACAACCCATTTTATACTGTGTTTACTTACGATTTACATGTTTTTCTTCTTCAAACAGGCAGAAAGAATCTGTTCCTGTATGTAATACAGACGATGCTGTTACCATCTTGCCACCCTCGTCCCCATTGCCAGGTATGTACATGTCTACAGCACCAACAATGTGAATGTTGACTTCAAGGCTCAAATATTTCCACATGGTTTTTCTGGTCTACTATGTTATCCATGTTTCATGGATCTCAGCTATGTTGACCATGGGTTCGTACTGTATCCCTATTTCCCTAATTTTGTACAGGAGTTTTTTTTCATGTATTCTGTATATTACGTTGCATCATCTATTAACCTAGTGAGATATAGCGACTGTGTTATACTGACACCCTCTAACAATCCTTCATTACCTATGTCTTGTAGATCACTCTGATGAAAACAACCATCTGATCTCAGAGGATAAGGAGGGCACAAGTGAGGACGATGAGAACTTTATCTTCCGAATATTTGCATCATCATCTTCTGAGAGGCTTTCTAAAGTAAGTATGTGATCGATAAATCCAAAATATGTACAAAAAAAGGATCTATAAAATTAAAAAGTATGTATATTTAATAACTTATTGTTATCCACATTTAGCACTCTACCACCACTAACGGGATGGTGAACAACGAGGATCCCAAGGCCCCTCCAGAGTGTACACCAGAATCCAACACAAACATCTCAGAAATGTGAGTAGATTATGGGGTCATTACTGGGAGCTCCAGGCTGATATATGTGCACAACACCAAATATAGGACATAAATACCATAATATCAAATGTAGCATCCACCGCCCCATGGTTATGGGTCATTGTGCTTTCAGCTTTCGGAATTGTTGGAGATAACAGCCCATAATTGTGGCCGGTCATGCACTTTTAGTGCTGCCCTCACTGTAGGAGAGATGTAGTATGAAATGCCGGCCATTCTTGGTAGTTGTTTTCCTCTCAGCTCTCTATAAAAGGTAGTCTTGAGCAGAAGACCTTCCCCACTATGACAGTCATATGTCCTACTAGGCCTTATAGTCGGTGTTCTTCTAGTGAGACAACCCCTTTTATATGGAGTTTACTTGAGATTTACATGTTTTTCTTCTTCAAACAGGCAGAAAGTATCTGTTCCTGTATGTAATACAGACGATGCTGTTACCATCTTGCCACCCTCGTCCCCATTGCCAGGTATGTACATGTCTACAGCACCAGCAATGTGAATGGTGACTTCAAGGCTCAAATATTCCCAAATGGTTTTTATACAATACTATAGGTCTCTTATGTTATCCATATTATGACAAAGCAGATCCTATAAGAATATATTGTTACTGATTTTTTTTTTAATTTTTCATCAGAATTTCCATCTCATGAAGAAAGAAAATCGGCAATAAATCTGAGTATGGAGCAACAAAACTCAGAAAATGGAAAAAATGGGAAAAAGAGACGAGGTAAGTGTGAGAATCAACTCCATGTTGTGTGATGTCAGTGAGAATAATTCATGTGGAGTAGATGTCATCTGTCAGTGATGGGATTGTCACATGTATGATTGCTGACAATGACCCCTGACCTCTGTATGATAATATTCCTCTGCCGTCCGGCCACAGTGACTGCACAGCATTATCATGTAATATGGAGTCCCATCACTTACATTATATTTATTTCTCTTGTCATAGGTTCCATCTTCCGCCGGATCTTATCATCCTGCCGGCGTGGATTATCCAGGGCTGCTCGCGCATTTGCATGCTGTCACTGTTGCCCTAAAACCATCTAAAAGACGGGACACCTAAGCATCCAGCGCCCTGAAGTCCAGCAGATCCATCATCACTGCTGGAGCTGTATAGAAGGACCTTCACCATCTACCTGTGGCCTTCTGACTGGTCAACCTGGACAAGTTTCAGTAACGCCTCTGTCATCGGGCTCCGCGGTATTCATACTGCTCGTCTGACTTGTCATTTACTGATCACCTGGTATCTGACCTCGGCTATCTTCCTGACTTTGATTTATTCTATTGACAATGTTCACGATTTTATTCATCCCATTATTAATTAAAAAAAAGTAAAATCTGTTACTGTTGCTCTGATTCCTTTTTGTCTTGAATTCACAAATACTTGTAACTCACTAATTGCTCTTCTTCCCACTAAATGTATTTCTCATTATCCTTAATGCAGCAGTCAGTCTCATATTTCTGTCCAGCAATTACACTGGTGCATCCACCCTGTACCAGTCATTACACTCATCCACAAACCTCTCCACACTGCTGCACAGTCCTGCATCTCTACCATATCTACACTCCAATGAGCTAAGATTAACATCCTCCATAATCAGGACCTCCCACTCTCATGTCCAAGACATTTTCTCTGCTGCACCAGCTCTCAGGAGTGCACTACTGCAGGCAATCAGGTTCATTCCCACTATCAGAGATTTTAAGTGTGCAGTAGAAACAGATTATTTGTGGCAGGACTGTCAAATCACCTCACTATTCTAAGTTTTTCCTACAGCACTCAGTAGCACTTAATATTTGTACATATACAGATAATGGTTGGTGACTGGTTCATGCAGCCTTAATTCCACAAAGATAGAAATAAAAGGTCAACATGTTTCATACATCCAAACCATCCTTAATCATGGCAGAAAAACATAATTTTAAGTTCCCACTATGAATATTTGGTGAGATATCACAGCTGTGTATTTTCACAGCACAAAGAACGCATCTTACAGATCAGCAAATCACAGTGTGCTGACGCTTAGTGTTGTAGTTTTGAACAACACCATTCATTTTATCATATAATGTGTTGAAAAATGAGAAAAAATGCCAGGTTTGGGTTCCTTCATTTTACAGTGTGTATTGTGTTGTAAAAACAAACTGACAAAATGATTCAGAGTCAGTAGTACGATTACTGTGATACCAAACTTATAAGGTTTATATATATATATATATATATATATATATATATATACAGTACAGACCAAAAGTTTGGACACACCTTCTAATTTAAAGATTTTTCTGTATTTTCATGACTATGAAAATTGTACATTCACACTGAAGGCATCAAAACTATGAATTAACACATGTGGAATTATATACTTAACAAAAAAGTGTGAAACAACTGAAAATATGTCTTATATTCTAGGTTCTTCAAAGTAGCCACCTTTTGCTTTGATGACTGCTTTGCACACTCTTGACATTCTCTTGATGAGCTTCAAGAGGTAGTCACCGGAAATGGTCTTCCAACAATCTTGAAGGAGTTCCCAGAGATGCTTAGCACTTGTTGGCCCTTTTGCCTTCACTCTGTGGTCCAGCTCACCCCAAACCATCTCGATTGGGTTCAGGTCTGGTGACTGTGGAGGCCAGGTCATCCAGCGTAGCACCCCATCACTCTCCTCCTTGGTCAAATAGCCCTTACACAGCCTGGAGGTGTGTTTGGGGTCATTGTCCTGTTGAAAAACAAATGATGGTCCAACTAAACGCAAACCGGATGAAATAGCATGCCGCTGCAAGATGCTGTGGTAGCCATGCTGGTTCAGTATGCCTTCAATTTTGAATAAATCCCCAACAGTGTCTCCAGCAAAGCACCCCCACACCATCACACCTCCTCCTCCATGCTTCATGGTGGGAACCAGGCATGTAGAGCCATCCGTTCACCTTTTCTGCATCGCACAAAGTCACGGTGGTTGAAACCAAAGATCTCAAATTTGAACTCATCAGACCAAAGCACAGATTTCCACTGGTCTAATGTCCATTCCTTGTGTTCTTTAACCCAAACAAGTGTCTTCTGCTTGTTGCCTGTCCTTAGCAGTGGTTTCCTAGCAGCTATTTTACCATGAAGGCCTGCTGCACAAAGTCTCCTCTTAACAGTTGTTGAAGAGATGTGTCTGCTGCTAGAACTCTGTGTGGCATTGACCCGGCCTCTAATCTGAGCTGCTGTTAACCTGCGATTTCTGAGGTTGGTGACTCGGATAAACTTATCCTCAGAAGCAGAGCTGACTCTTGGTCTTCCTTTCGTGGGGTGGTCCTCATGTGAGCCAGTTTCTTTGTAGCGATTGATGGTTTTTGCAACTGCACTTGGGGACACTTTCAAAGTTTTCCCAATTTTTCGCACTGACTGACCTTCATTCCTTAAAGTAATGATGGCCACTCGTTTTTCTTTACTTAGCTGCTTTTTGCTTGCAATAATACAAATTCTAACAGTCTATTCAGTAGGACTATCAGCAGAGTATCGACCAGACTTCTGCACAACACAACTGATGGTCCCAACCCCATTTATAAGGCAAGAAATCCCACTTATTAAACCTGACAGGGCACACCTGTGAAGTGAAAACCTTTTTCGGTGACTACCTCTTGAAGCTCATCAAGAGAATGCCAAGAGTGTGCAAAGCAGTCATCAAAGCAAAAGGTGGCTACTTTGAAGAACCTAGAATATAAGACATATTTTCAGTTGTTTCATACTTTTTTGTTAAGTATATTATTCCACATGTGTTAATTCATAGTTTTGATGCCTTCAGTGTGAATGTACAATTTTCATAGTCTTGAAAATACAGAAAAATCTTTAACCGAGAAGGTGTGTCCAAACTTTTGGTCTGTACTGTATATATATATATATATATATATATATATATATATATATATATACAGTGTTTAGCATAAATCAGTACACCCAAATAGATTTGTCAGCAAACCTGTAGTTTCCTTTCAGAATCATCATTTTATATGGGATACCATACTACAAAATACTCTCGCAAATTTGAGCCCTTGAATGCAAACAAGATTTGGTATTTTGCAGACCCCAAAAAAGTAATTTTCTTAACAAACTCATTCAAGATCATGTTTCGAAAATGAGAACATCCCAGTAACAGTCTTAAGAGAAAAGCTAAGTTTAGACAACAAAATTCTAATTAACAAGAACTGAACCACAGGTAAGTGTAATTATTCATTAAACAGATGTCCAGCAGACAGGTGTCTGTAAAAGGAAGTTACTTAATAAAGAAAACTCCTTCCCATTTCATGCTATCAGCAATGGCACCACATAGAAGGGAAATGTCACAAAACCTGAGAAAGAAAATAATTTCTTTGCAATAAATGTAAAGTCTACAAGAAGATCAGCAAAACTTTACTTATCAGTCAGAATACTGTAGCAAAAGTGATGCAAAACTATAACAAAGATGGAACTGCAACCATCTTACAGAGACGTCCAGGCCGACTATGGAAGTTAACACCTAAACAAAAGCGTCCTCTGATGAGAAGGGTAAGTGGCACCACATAGAAGAGAAATGTCACAAGACATTTCTGAGAAAGAAAATAATTTCTTTACAAAAAATGTGAAGTCTACAAGAAGATCAGCAAAGCTTTTCTTATCAGTCAGATGGAAGTTAACATCTAAACAAAAGCATCTTCTGATGAGAAGAAAATCGACAGGCAAATTCATTGCTATTAGCTGAAGAAGTAGAAAGCCAAACTAGGGTGAGTGTTTTCCATGACACGACACGGTGTACACTGCAAATGAATTGCATTCATGAGTGTCCTCCACAAAGGAAGCCTCTCTCCCTTAAAGCCCATGAACAATAAAAGTCCGTCTACAATTTGCCAGGGTCCATGCTTAAAACTATGAGGACTACCGGGACTCTATACTGTGTATGTGCATCTTATGTGTATGTCCGTATTTTATGTTTGTGTGCACTATGTATATGTGATGCGCCCTGGGCCTATTTGACGTAGCGTTGCGCACGCAGGGACTACCCGGAGCCGGATCTGATAGGGGTAGTAGTCTCGTGGCGGTGACCCGGTCCGTGCCCAGGGAGTCAGACTAAGTGGCGGTATATTAGCAGTAGATGTAGGATGACTACGCCACCCGTTGAATGCAGCTATGGAGCTGCCGCTGCAGGGCAGACCGCTGAGGCCGGTGAAAGGATGGTGCAGCGTGGATGGTATAACCCCCAACGGGAGGGGTATGGCCTCAGGGCAGCCGACGTGGAAGATGGGGGTAGCAGGAACCACTCAGAGACGATGCGGTGTAGTTCAGGGTCTTTACTGGTGACAAAGACAGACCCTCCCGGAGTACTTGCTAGCGATCAGGGCCTGGTCAGTCCTTGAGCAGATGGGATCTCCCCTGGCCAGGTGGAGTTGTAGGCCTTCCCAACTAACTGTACTCTTCTGGCTACCTTGCTAGAGGCGGGTAAAAGTAGCCCACGTCCCTGAGTGTACCGTGTGGTGCTCACCCGTATGGCCGGTGACTCGGGGCCTTCTAGTGCCTTCCGCTCCACGACGGCGGTGCTGGTCCCACGCGTGTGACCGTGCCTTCGGGTTTCTGGGCCAGAGGACTTGAAATCCCCTGCCGGACGGTTTCTGCTGCTGGGTAAGGGTTAGTCCCCACAGCCTCGGACTCCGGGTCCGGTGATAACTTCTCAGTCAGGGCGAGCTCTGCAGCTGCCAGCCCCTGACTCCTTGTAGCACTGCTCCCACAGAGCTCCTGTTGTTTCTTCCTATGCTGCTTCTCTTCTCTGTCTCTACTTCTGGCATGGCCCGGGAGCTGGGCCCAGCCGGAGCCACAGCTCCCTGTCCGCCCTCCTGGCTCAACTCTCCCTTTGAACTCTCTAACCCTGCCTCAGCCCCAGGTTTATATAGGGGAAGTCCTTCCCCTCCCAGGACTGGGCAGGAGGTGTGGCATGCATAGGATTCCTGACCAAGAGACCTCCCACCTGCTCTCAGACATAACATTGCTGTTACTGTGGAAACCAGACCCCTGGGGTGCCACATTCCCCCCTAGTGAAATTTAGTACTCCGGGACTAAACATACTTTTGTAAACATAACAAGGCATAAAAAAAAAAATAACATTACAATAAGGAAACACATAAAGACGGTCACGGCGTGTCCGCAACCGGGTTCAGTCTTTGAAGAAAACAAAGGTGTCCATTTCACCAAAACAGGGAGACGTAACCAGGTAGGGGTCTGTCCTGCCCCGAGTCCTTAACAGTCTTTAGTCCATCCTGGGTTACGCTCCACTAACTGTACAAGGATTCCCGGTAAATCCACCAAGGACTCCTAAAAATAACTAGAAACACATAATTATTTACAGGATATGGCCGCTCTCAGTCCTCGGCCAGTGGGGATAAGGATTGGCTGCTCACAGTCCTCAGCCTGGTAAGGGATAGGGACACACGGGGAACAATTCACTAATCCCAACGGGGACCATATTTTAATTAGCAGCAGTCCTTGTACCCTAACGGGTAACTATGTACAGCTCTTTATTCACGCTACTTCCCTTCAGCAGCTATGTCTTCTTTGTGCTCCCTCCTGAGGGTAGTCCTCAGACCCGTCCGGGTCCTCTTGGCTTTCCTCGTATTGGTAGTACTGCAGCTCCTCCTCGGTTAGCCGGGTTAGTATCTCTGCGACAGTCCTCCTCCCAGATGGCCAGGACTTTACCTCCCTTTGGGCTGCCCCGGTTAATTGGGCCACCAGGATGCTCACTTTTTGCTCTTCTGTGAGGGGGTACACCTGGAAGAGGCTATCCAGCTTTTCTCTAAAGTCATGTAGGGTATGTGACTCCCCTGAGTACTGGGGTAGCCAGGCCGCTCCCGGGATATAGGGCATGGTGAAAGGCATGACTGCAGCAGCGGTGGCGCTGGCGGGGGTTGAGGCAGTGAAGCTCTCCTCCGTATCCGACATCTTCCTCCCCCCTAGTGGACCGTGGCCTACCTTGCGATGATCCTCTTCCGTAGGCCGCGGCTCCGCAGTGGATCGTCAGGGTTGAGGACCTCTCGTCGCGCTCCTGTGACGTCGGCGTCTGCTGGGCTCCTTCCAGGACCTTACGCAACGTCCGGACGTGAGGCGGGGCTTCAGTTCTCGCGGGCTTTTCGGAGTTCACGCCCCTCTTCTTCCCACGCGGCGTCCTCAAAATGGCGTCCAACGGCGGGAAAACTCCACAGATGGCGGGAAGAAGGCTGAAGATGGCGCCGGATGGCGGGAAAACTTCACGGATGGCGGGAAGAAGGCTGAAGATGGCGCCGGATGGCGGGAATCTTCACCACAGGTAAGTTTTAAAAGTCTCTCTTTCAGGCACGCAGTACCCGGTGGTTGCGGGCACGAAATCCTGCCGACTACGCCAAAAGTTGACGCGCCCTGGGCCTATGTGACGTAGCGTTGCGCACGCAGGGACTACCCGGAGCCGGATCTGATAGGGGTAGTAGTCTCGTGGCGGTGACCCGGTCCGTGCCCAGGGAGTCAGACTAAGTGGCGGTATATTAGCAGTAGATGTAGGATGACTACGCCACCCGTTGAATGCAGCTATGGAGCTGCAGCTGCAGGGCAGACCGCTGAGGCCGGTGGAAGGATGGTGCAGCGTGGATGGTATAACCCCTAACGGGAGGGGTATGGCCTCAGGGCAGCCGACGTGGAAGATGGGGGTAGCAGGAACCACTCAGAGACGATGCGGTGTAGTTCAGGGTCTTTACTGGTGACAAAGACAGACCCTCCCGGAGTACTTGCTAGCGATCGGGGCCTGGTCAGTCCTTGAGCAGATGGGATCTCCCCTGGCCAGGTGGAGTTGTAGGCCTTCCCAACTAACTGTACTCTTCTGGCTACCTTGCTAGAGGCGGGTAAAAGTAGCCCACGTCCCTGAGTGTACCGTGTGGTGCTCACCCGTATGGCCGGTGACTCGGGGCCTTCTAGTGCCTTCCGCTCCACGACGGCGGTGCTGGTCCCACGCGTGTGACCGTGCCTTCGGGTTTCTGGGCCAGAGGACTTGAAATCCCCTGCCGGACGGTTTCTGCTGCTGGGTAAGGGTTAGTCCCCACAGCCTCGGACTCCGGGTCCGGTGATAACTTCTCAGTCAGGGCGAGCTCTGCAGCTGCCAGCCCCTGACTCCTTGTAGCACTGCTCCCACAGAGCTCCTGTTGTTTCTTCCTATGCTGCTTCTCTTCTCTGTCTCTACTTCTGGCATGGCCCGGGAGCTGGGCCCAGCCGGAGCCACAGCTCCCTGTCCGCCCTCCTGGCTCAACTCTCCCTTTGAACTCTCTAACCCTGCCTCAGCCCCAGGTTTATATAGGGGAAGTCCTTCCCCTCCCAGGACTGGGCAGGAGGTGTGGCATGCATAGGATTCCTGACCAAGAGACCTCCCACCTGCTCTCAGACATAACATTGCTGTTACTGTGGAAACCAGACCCCTGGGGTGCCACATATGCATACGTTAAAATGTGTATAGAGTATTAGCATGTGCAAATTTTATATGTGTGCCTAATATAAATATACATGGAAATGTATATGTAGGTGGTGCCTGATGGAGGGTGGGGGGCCCAGATCAGAAGTCCTGATTAAGGGCCCTTCACTGTCATTGTCTGCCCCTTATATAAACAGTAAAATCCTCTTTAATAACTGGACTTCCATTGGGGTGGACTTCTCATAGATGGCCAGTATGCATACTATATTGTGAATCTGGGCATCTCTCACAGAAAATCTGATCTGGATATGAGGGTGGTCTTCTATAAGCGGCGATGTTTTGGAGAGATTTAGGGAAAAGTCCCAATTCTTATCCATCGATCTGGTAATTTGAGTAAAATATTTCTGTTGATAACTGATCACAAAGTCACAAAATATGTAAGATTTGGCATAACCTGGTTCATTTTTCAAAAAGTTATGCTCAATTTTTTTAGCACCAAGTTTTGTTGCTTTTTTGTAGACTTACACTAACTTAGTATATTGTGTGAGAATTAAATGAATTATGAATTAGTTGGCGCATTTTACCACACTCTGGGGGTCCTTGACAGTCCTTCTTTACCGGCCCTGTAGTGATGCCAATGTAAACTTCCAAGTGACCGCGCAGTCAATCACTGTCACGAATGCAGGACAACCTATGATTAGCTAATTTTTGGGAAATCCTTATAACAAAAGGGGATTGAAAATATTTACAATTATTTTAAAAGCATTAAAAAAAAAACAGACCCAATACTTATAATTAGTTTGTTGAAAGTAGTCTAATTAAAGGGAGCTGAAAGGATTAGAGATTATGAACCCGATTCACCAGTGTTTTTGCCAGAAAACTGGCATAAAGCTCTTGAAAAGTTGCAAAGTTTTGTGACTTTTCCCATTTTCACATAATTTTAACTTCTTTAAAGCCCAAGACGTACTGATACGTATCTGCGCCCTGGGACTTAAGAGCCTGATATGTATTAGTACATCTTTGCGATCGCGCCCGCACACAGGCTGTGCGGGCGTGATCGCCGCCGGGTGTCAACTGATTGTCACAACTGACACCCGGTGCTATGTGCTGGGAGAGGTCCCGCACATTAACCCCCGCAATGCTGGGATCGAAGTCGTTCGCAGCATTGCGGGGGCAAGGGGAGGTGATCGGGATAGTCACCTCTCCTGCCGGCGTCCAGCAATGTGTGCCGCGGCTTCCCGGATGTTGCCATGATGACCCGATTCACTGAGGGGTGCAGTTTTAAGAATGGTGTCACTTTTGGGTATTTTCAGTCATAAAGACCCCTCAAAGTGACTTCAAATGTGATGCGGTCCCTAATAAAATGGTTTTGTAAATTTTGTTGGAAAAATGAGAAATCGCTGGTCAATTTTAACCCTTATAGCTCCCTAATAAAAATAAATTTGGGTTCCAAAATTGTGCTGATGTAAAGTAGACATATGGGAAATGTTATTTATTAACTTTTTTTGTGTGACATATCTCTCCGATTTAAGGGCATAAAAATTCAAATTTTGAAAATTGCAAAATTTTCTAAATTTTCGCCAAATATCTGTTTTTTCACAAATAAACACAAGTGATATCGAAGAAATTTTACCACAATCATAAAGTACAATATGTCATGAAAAAATATTCTCAGAACCAGGGGGATCCGTTGAAGCGTTCCAGAGTAATTACCTCATAAAGTGACAGTGGTCAGAATTGTAAAAATTGGCCTTCTCATTAACGTGCAAACCACTTTGGGTTGTAAAGGGGTTAAGGACTCTACCTGCATATACAGTCATGGAGGAAAGTGCTGGCACCCTTGAAATTGTTTCAGAAAATTACACATGTTTTATTACACGCATGTTTATTTCCTTTGTGTTTATTGGAACAACACAAAAAAACTGAGAAAAAAAAGGCAAATTGGACATAATTTCACACAAAACTCCAAAAATGGGCCGGAATACATATATATATTTTTGATGGGACAACACTGAAGATGCGACACTTTGATACAATGTACAGTAGTCAGTGTACAGCTTGTTTAACTGTAAATTTGGTGTGCCTGCAAAATAACTCAACACACAGCCATTAATGTCTAAACAGCTGGCAACAAAAGTGAGTACACCCCTAAGTGTGTTCTCAGCTGATGTTATTTGTTGGTTTTTCTTTGCATCCCGAACAATTTTCTTGGCAGTTGTGGCTGAAATTTTTGTTGGTCTACCTGACTGTGGTTTGGTTTTTACAGAGCATCTGATTTTCCATTTGTTAATCACAGTTTGAACACTGCAGACTGGCATTATCAATTCCTGGGATATCTTTTTGTATCCCTTTCCTGTGTTATACTCTTTTTGCCTCCCTTTCCTGTGTTATACAGTTCAACTACCTTTTCCCGTAGATCCGTTGATAATTCTTTTGCTTTCCCCATCTCAAAATCCAGAAACGTCAGTGAGTGGATCCCAGAAACTCACTCAGCTTTATGCACACACACTGATTACAAGCAAACAGGTCATAGGTGAGGATGTTACCTTTAGTAGCCATTCAAACCCATTTGTGTCAAATTCTGTGCATGTTATCAGGCCAAAATCATCAGGGTATGTAAACTTTTTGATCAGGATTATTTGGATGTTTTTGGTTGTCATTAGTGATGAGTACTCGAGGACGCTTTTGTTTAGGTGTTAACTTCCATAGTCGGCCTGGACGTCTCTGTAAGATGGTTGCAGTTCCATCTTTGTTATAGTTTTGCATCACTTTTGCTACAGTATTCTGACTGATAAGTAAAGTTTTGCTGATCTTCTTGTAGACTTTACATTTATTGCAAAGAAATTATTTTCTTTCTCAGGTTTTGTGACATTTCCCTTCTATGTGGTGCCATTGCTGATAGCATGAAATGGGAAGGAGTTTTCTTTATTAAGTAACTTCCTTTTACAGACACCTGTCTGCTGGACATCTGTTTAATGAATAATTACACTTACCTGTGGTTCAGTTCTTGTTAATTAGAATTTTGTTGTCTAAACTTAGCTTTTCTCTTAAGACTGTTACTGGGATGTTCTCATTTTTGAAACATGATCTTGAATGAGTTTGTTAAGAAAATTACTTTTTTGGGGTCTGCAAAATACCAAATCTTGTTTGCATTCAATGGCTCAAATTTGCGAGAGTATTTTGTAGTATGGTATCCCATATAAAATGATGATTCTGAAAGGAAACTACAGGTTTGCTGACAAATCTATTTGGGTGTACTGATTTATGCTAAACACTGTATATATATATATATATATATATATATATATATATACAGTACAGACCAAAAGTTTGGACACACCTTCTCGGTTAAAGATTTTTCTGTATTTTCAAGACTATGAAAATTGTACATTCACACTGAAGGCATCAAAACTATGAATTAACACATGTGGAATAATATACTTAACAAAAAAGTATGAAACAACTGAAAATATGTCTTATATTCTAGGTTCTTCAAAGTAGCCACCTTTTGCTTTGATGACTGCTTTGCACACTCTTGGCATTCTCTTGATGAGCTTCAAGAGGTAGTCACCGAAAAAGGTTTTCACTTCACAGGTGTGCCCTGTCAGGTTTAATAAGTGGGATTTCTTGCCTTATAAATGGGGTTGGGACCATCAGTTGTGTTGTGCAGAAGTCTGGTCGATACTCTGCTGATAGTCCTACTGAATAGACTGTTAGAATTTGTATTATTGCAAGCAAAAAGCAGCTAAGTAAAGAAAAACGAGTGGCCATCATTACTTTAAGGAATGAAGGTCAGTCAGTGCGAAAAATTGGGAAAACTTTGAAAGTGTCCCCAAGTGCAGTTGCAAAAACCATCAATCGCTACAAAGAAACTGGCTCACATGAGGACCACCCCACGAAAGGAAGACCAAGAGTCAGCTCTGCTTCTGAGGATAAGTTTATCCGAGTCACCAACCTCAGAAATCGCAGGTTAACAGCAGCTCAGATTAGAGGCCGGGTCAATGCCACACAGAGTTCTAGCAGCAGACACATCTCTTCAACAACTGTTAAGAGGAGACTTTGTGCAGCAGGCCTTCATGGTAAAATAGCTGCTAGGAAACCACTGCTAAGGACAGGCAACAAGCAGAAGACACTTGTTTGGGTTAAAGAACACAAGGAATGGACATTAGACCAGTGGAAATCTGTGCTTTGGTCTGATGAGTTCAAATTTGAGATCTTTGGTTTCAACCACCGTGACTTTGTGCGATGCAGAAAAGGTGAACGGATGGCTCTACATGCCTGGTTCCCACCATGAAGCATGGAGGAGGAGGTGTGATGGTGTGGGGGTGCTTTGCTGGAGACACTGTTGGGGATTTATTCAAAATTGAAGGCATACTGAACCAGCATGGCTACCACAGCATCTTGCAGCGGCATGCTATTTCATCCGGTTTGCGTTTAGTTGGACCATCATTTGTTTTTCAACAGGACAATGACCCCAAACACACCTCCAGGCTGTGTAAGGGCTATTTGACCAAGGAGGAGAGTGATGGGGTGCTACGCTGGATGACCTGGCCTCCACAGTCACCAGACCTGAACCCAATCGAGATGGTTTGGGGTGAGCTGGACCACAGAGTGAAGGCAAAAGGGCCAACAAGTGCTAAGCATCTCTGGGAACTCCTTCAAGATTGTTGGAAGACCATTTCCGGTGACTACCTCTTGAAGCTCATCAAGAGAATGTCAAGAGTGTGCAAAGCAGTCATCAAAGCAAAAGGTGGCTACTTTGAAGAACCTAGAATATAAGACATATTTTCAGTTGTTTCACACTTTTTTGTTAAGTATATAATTCCACATGTGTTAATTCATAGTTTTGATGCCTTCAGTGTGAATGTACAATTTTCATAGTCATGAAAATACAGAAAAATCTTTAAATTAGAAGGTGTGTCCAAACTTTTGGTCTGTACTGTATAAGGCAAAATAAATAAACAAAAACACAAATACTCCTACACACCTTGGGCTATGTTCACACGTAGCATTTTTGACACGTTTTTGCACTTTTGCATTGCTTTCAACCAAGACAAATGCATTCACCAGGAAATGTCATTTTAACATTTTACAACCTTATCTGGCCATGTGGTGTGTGACACATCATCAGACACATGCATACAGTGCTGAAAAGACATGGGAACAGCAAGGGGAAGACCTCTGTAAACATCTCTGAATCCCAGGTCACTGCCTAAATGTGTGCCCATCATAAGTGATCCTTGGCACATGCGAAGATGCCTCCCGCCATGCACCTGTCGTTGCAGACTTGCAACAATCACCGTCCACGTCCTTGTCCCACTGCAGTGTTCAGTTGTCCCTACCCCATTCCTTGGAATGCAAGCACAAGAATGCCGGCAGCCACCCACCCACAGGCTGCAATACTATACTGCCAAATTTTTGACAGCTGCTTGCACTTGAAATGTGGCCTTTTAGGCTCGTGGAGGCGGAAGCTTTTCATAACCTCATGCCGGCGGCGGCCGGGTGTCCATACTCGGTCCCCAGTCGCCACTATATTTCCCGGTATCGCCTCCGCCTTCCACAACCACGGGTCCAATAACATTACCCGTGCCCTCCCCAGTGCACTTACTGGGAAGGACCGCCTAACCACAAACACGTGGACAGGTGAATGTGGCCAGGGACGGTACGGAGCCAGTCCACAACTTTTTTTGCTAAGAGTTGTATTTAGCTCAGTGAAAGGACTGGCATAGAGGAAAACCGTATCTACCCTGCGCGTCATTTCTCCCAGAAAATCCTGTAATTGAGCTTGTTGCAGAAGCAATGGCAGCCCATCCAACATCAACTCGCACTTGTCAATGGTGCTTTGACACACACACATCTTTCTTTGCGCATTTAATTTCTTGAATACAGAGTTGGAAAATGGCCTGATCCGTAATGCGTTTTGAGAAATAACATGCATAAGCATGGCTGATCCGCATTAAAAAAGCAGCCATAGAGTGTCCAGGAACCTTCCCCCACACTTTTCTTAGCCAGGGCTGCTTTTCGGCAGGGTTGCACGGGCCCACCAGAGAACCAGAGACTCCTCCGGCGGGCCCTGGCTTCTCCTTCAGGAGAGTTCATAGTGCCGAGGTGAGGCCATGATGATGATAGAGGCCATCATCTGCTTAGTTTTCTGTTACTTGGAATGCAATTGCAAGTATGCAGCCAGCCACCCACCCACCCACAGGCCGCAACACTAAACTGACAGATTTCTGGGCAGCTCTTTGCACTTGAAATATGGCCTTTTAAGCTTGTGGAGGTGGAAGCTTTTCACAACCTCATGCAGGCGGCGGCCGGGTGTCCATACTCGGTCCCCAGCCGCCAGTATTTTTCCCGGTATCGCCTTCGCCTTCCACAAGCACGGGTCCCACAACATTACCCATGCCCTACCCAGTGCACTTACTAAGAAGGACTGCCTAACCACAAACACGTGGACAGGTGAATGTGGCCAGGGACGGTACGGAGCCAGTCCACAACTTTTTTTGATAAGAGTTGTATTTAGCTCAGTGAAAGGACTGGCATAGAGGGAAACCGTATCTACCCTGAGTGTCATTTCTCCCAGGAAGCCCTCTAAAGCTGCTTGCATTTGAAATCTGGCCTGAACATTACTGCTGGTACTTTTCTGTGGCAATTTTCTTGCCTCCTACCAGCCTGGAATATTTCCAGCAAACTATGGTACAACACCATGGTATTAGCACTGCCCCCAGTACCAGCAGCGAAGCCATCCTCAATTTCCTTCTCTGGAATTTTATTTGGTAGACTGAGTGGCTGCCAAAATAAATTTTCTCACAAAGGAGCTGATGATAGAGTGGCAGTAGGTTCAAGTTTCTCCAGCCTGTTAGATATTAGAGGGTGAACGGCAGCACATTGGATCAGTGGTTAGCACTGAAGTCTTGCAGCACTGGGATCCTGGGTTCAAATCCCAGCAAGGACAACATCTGCAAGAAATTTGTATGTTCTCCCACAGGGTTGGACAGTCCCACCAGAGAATTCTCTGGTGTGCCTTGGCTTCTACCTCAGGAGAGTTCATGATAGCGCTAACTTTGCAGCTGCTATGGGGCTCTTGAGCGGGTGAGAAAGGTTAGCCCTCAGAAACAAATCCTCTGGTGGGCACAATGTTTTTCAATCTGAAACAGCTTCTCAGTGGGAGTTGTATTTCACAGCATGCCATATTCTTTAGCTCTGTGAAAGGACTGGCATATAGGGAAACCTTATTTACCCCGGTTGTCATTTCTCCGTCACCAGGTTCCGCCCATTGTAACACACGACCATGCCTGGCTGTATGTTCAGCGGTGAGAGCCACAGATCAAGCTGCTGTGTTACAGCTTTCAACAACTATGCAGCGCTGGGCGGTTTGTTAATTAAGCATTAAGCATGTTATCTTCAGCACAGCCTGCTGCTGTTTGGCCAAGGCAGTGCAGCAGTGCTGTCAGCTTGTGACTGATGTGGTCATTTCGGAGATGGAGGAAGAGGTGCATGAGCTGAACAATGTGATTACATTGAGGTTAAATTGGTGATGCTATTTTTTATACTAAAGAAAGATCCTATTGTTATGTTTTTTTATGTTATTTTTTATGACAAATGCATTCACCGGGAAAAGTCATTTTAACATTTTACAACCTAATCTGGCAATGTGGTGTCATCAGACACATCCTGTTTTATTTATGATGGAGGGACTCTGAAAGTCATAAAGCCTATTTTTATAGGAACATCAGACGGCCCTTACTATTCTTAAAAGGCCAGCAGTCGGCCCTAGCTATTGTTAGAGAGCCATCAGAGGGCTATGCTTTGTTGTTCCCATTATTAACAAGTGGGTCTCCTATACTGTTATTGCGCATCCAGTGACTGCAAGGGTTGTCAAAAATTTGGACGCAACCTAATACCCCTTTGAAGAGACATAGAGGAGGGTCTCAGTAAAAAAAATGTTCCCATTATAAAGGAGCGGGTCTTCTATAGTGGTAATGCCCATGCTGTGACTGCAAGGGTGGCCAAAATTTTTGAATAAAACACTAACAATTTAAAGACACAAAGAGCATGGCCACAGTAACAAGGTACGACATGTTCCCGTTAGAAAGGAGAGGGTCTGCTATACAGTTATAGGGTATGCAGTGAATCCAACGGCTGACAAATTTTAGGAAAAACCCCACTAAGAATTTAAGGACACACAGAGCAGGGCCACATTAACAAGGTACGACATGTTCCCATTAGAAAGGAAAGGGTCTGCTATACAGTTATAGGGTATGCAGTGAGTCCAACGGCTGACCAAGTTTAGGAAAAAACCCACTAAGAATTTAAAGACACATAGACCAGGCCACAGTAATGACAAATTCCCATTAGAAAGGAGAGAGTCTCCCATAGTGTTGGACTATGCAGTGACTGCAAGAGCTGCCAAAAATTTGGAGGCACTTCAATGGCCCTTGGAAGAGACGTGGAGGAGCGCATCATAAAAAATTGTTACCATTAGAAAGGAGCGGGCCTCCTATACTTGTAATGCCATGCACTAAGTGTATGGGCTGACAAACATTTACTCCTGGGGGGTATACATGAACATACTGTATAAAAAATTTTTTTACGGGCATCATAAAAATGTAGCGCCCCGAGGGCTCGACCGCTACAGGGGTATTGCACCTCTGCCAGAGGTGTGATATTCCACTCCCGGGTAAGGATGGAGTATGGACCAGGGTTCAGTTAGCTGCATACAGCACACTCACCCCATTTCCGAGGGACAGCTCAACGGTGCTCCCATTAGACAGAAATGCAGGCACGACAGACCATGTCCCTGGCTGGAGTGGGGAGGGGGTAGGAATACCCAGTGATGTAGGAGCAGATAGGGGTTGGTTCCTGAGCGTAGATAGGAGCCCATTGTTTGCTGGTCACCTGGGCTCATGTTCTAGAGGGAGGTATAAAAGGTAGGCACCATCTTAGAACAGTGTTCAGTCAGAGAGAAGAAGTGACAGAGTGGGGGCCTCTGCAAGGGGCTCTTCTCCGTAGGCGGGCCTAGCCTCTGAGGCCCAGCCAGCACAGAGAGAAGAGAAGAAGAGAAGTTCAGTGAGTGGAGTAAGAGAAGGAGTTCAGCCAGAGAGGGCTGACAGGGAGCTGTGGCTCAGTCTGGGCCCAGCTCCACGAGGCAGGCCTAGGGTGAAGGCCAGGAACAGAAAGGAACAAGAACAGAAAGGAACAAGAACAGAAAGGAACAGAAGAGAAAGAGAAAGAGAGAAACAGAAGGGCTCAGGAACAAGACGGCAGAAGGGACCCTAAGAACCAACGAGAATACAGGGTGAAGGGTCAGGCAGATTAAGGGTACCGGATCCCAAGTTGGTGGAGGAGAAACAGCCCTCAGCCAAAGACCGGAGGTCGTGGTCATTTATTGGTGCGACACCTCATCAAACCTGCTAGGAAGGCACCATATAGGACAGCGGGGAACGGGAACCACATTTACCCGCACAAGTCTGCGGCAGCTGGACAAAAGTGGGTCACTGGTGAGGCAGGCCAGAGAAAGGATTGAAGGGGTCCTGTGTCATGCTCCTGAACTGCCTGGGGTTGACCGAGCCCCTCACCTGGTGGACGCAGCACGGCTCGGGCGGTCATTGCTGACAGAAGTGACCCGGAGTACATGAACTGTGAGTAAAAGACATTGGACTGCAGTACGTTGTCTGTGTACTCTTTCGCTCCTCCAGCACTAACGGCACTGGGACTCTCTGCACCATCACCCCCACCATCCACTACACTGCCCTGGGGCTGCACTCTTCCCGTGGGGAGTCACACTACCTCAGCTGCATACATCATCAGCCCCAGCGATCTGCCTTGCAGCGGCGGTTCATAATAACCGCAATCCACGGGTGGCGCAGTCGGACATCACTTAAGACGGCTAAAGGACTACCACTGGTCTGACCACCCTGAGCCACGGAACCGGGTCGCCACTACTACCCCCACCGTCTCCCTATTGCCCGGCTCCGAGTGCCCCACGGCCCAGGGGCGAGTCAAACACCCTTAAAAAAAATTATGTGGGTGTTGCATCATGGACCACGGTCACCCTGGTGATATGGTGGTGGAGGATGAGGAGAAGGAGGAGGACAAGAGCAAATAGCCAAAATCAGGAAGCGTATACCCATGTGTGGGTGTGAAAAGGTGCATGGGAATACACCTCCCAAAGAAAAGACACTGGATTTGAGTTTATGTTACGCTGCTATCATTCGGTGGTGTTGAGAAGTCTGGTCCAATCCAGCCCTTGTTCATTTTTATAAGAGTCAGCCTGTCAGCATTTTCAGTTGACAGGAGGATGCGCTTATCAGTTATAATTCCACCAGCGGCACTAAAAACCCGATCTGATAAAACGCTGGCGGCAGGGTAGGCCAGGACCTCCAAGGCATAGAGAGCCAGTTCATTCCACATATCTAGCTTGGATACCCAATATTTATAAGGCACAGAGGAATCACGGAGGACGTTGGTACGGTACGGCAAGGTACTCCCTCAGCATCTTCCCAAACTTTGCACTCCTTGTGAGAGTACCCTGCGCCTCAGGGCCTGTGCGATGGGAGGGTCTGAGAAAACTCTCCCAGAACTTTGACAGTGTTCCCCTGCCTCTGCTGGATTGAAGTTGTGTCTCTCTCGCCTGTACTCCTTGGTTGTCGAACGAAGTGTGCCCTCTGCCTCCAGCGTTTTCAGATGGGAATTTTTTTAATAGGTCCGCAACAAGGGCCTTCTGGTACTGCCTCATTTTTGTACACCTGTCCGCCTCAGGAATAAGAGATATTCTCCTTGTAGAGTGGGTCTAGAAGTGTCACCAACCAGTAATGACCTAAAATTTTGAGAATGCGAGGGTCATGGGAAAGGCAGCATAACATAAACTCAGCCATGCGTGCCAGACTACTAACAGGCAAGACTTCCGTGTCCTCACCAAGAGGATGACTGACCATGCTCTCCTCCTCCTCCTCTCTGTCCTCTGGCCATCCACGCTGAACAGACGGTATGACAGCTGTGCAGATAGCACCGTCTATAGTGCATGAAACTAGTTCCTGTCCTTCCTCCTCCTCCTCTTCCTCATTGTCACCCAATCCACGTTGGGATGAGATGAGGCTTGGCTGTGTGTAATCACCCTGTATGGTTAATTGCTCCATCTTATCATGCTCCGCCTGCAATGCATCATCTTTGATTGTGAGCAGAGAGCGTTTCAGAAGACAGAGAAGCGGGATGGTGACGCTAATTATGGCGTCATCGCCGCTCACCATCTTGGTGGAGTCCTCAAAGTTTTGGAGGATGGTACATATGTCTGACATCCACGTCCACTACTGAGGTCTTATGTGTGGAGTCTGAACTGAATACCGATAGCCTTTTTGATGCTGGTACTCAACAACTGCCCTCTTCTGCTCACAAATCCTTCCCAACATCTGCAATGTAGAGTTCCAACGTGTGGGGACATCACACACCAGTCTGTGAGCCAGAAGCTGCAAACGCTGCTGAAACACTGCAAGGGCAGCGGAAGCTGTAGCTGACTTTCTAAAATGGGCACACAGGCGGCATACTTTAACAAGCAGATCCGGCAGCTCCGGGTAGGATTTGAGTAACCGCTGAACCACGAGGTTAAGCACATGGGCCAGGCATGGTACGTGTGTGAGCTCGCCTCGCCTCTGAGCCGCCACCAGGTTCCAGCCATTGTCACACGCGACCATGCCTGGCTGTAGGTTCAGCGGTTTGAGCCACAGATCTGCCTGCTCTTTCAGAGCTGTCCATAACTCTTCAGCATTGTGTGTTTTTTCACCTAAGCATATTAGCTTCAGCACAGCCTGTTGCCGCTTGGCCGAGGCAGTGCTGCAGTGCTTCCAGCTTGTGACTGATGTGGTCATTTCGGAGATGGAGGCTGAGGAGGAGGAGCAGGCTGAGGAGCATGAGGTTCAGGAGCTGTAGACCGTGGGGGCAACCCTGATTGACCTAGGGCCTGCAATCCTTGGCGTCGGGAGGACGTGTTCCGTCCCAAGGTCCGACTGGGTCCCGGCTTCCACTATGTTAACCCAGTGTGCCATCAGCGAGATGTACCGTCCCTGCCCACAAGCACTTGTCCACGTGTCCGTGTTTAGGTGGACTTTACCGGTAACTGCGTTGTTGAGGGCACGGCTAATGTTTTGGGAGACTTGCTTGTGTAATGTGGGGACGGCACACTGGGAGAAATAGTGGCGGCTGGGGACAGAGTACCGAGGGACGGCCGCCGCCATCAGGTTGCGGAATGCTTCTGTTTCCACAAGCCTAAAAGGCAACATTTCGAGCCAAGCAGTCGTGAATTGTGAGAATTTAGTAGTGTGGCCTGTGGGACGTTGGCTGCATATTTGCGCTTGCATTCCAAGGACTGGAGTATGAACAACTGAACGCTGCGCTGGGACAAGGACATGGACGTGCTTCCTGATGCTGCTACTTGAGAGTGTGCAATGACAGGAGCAGGGCAGGAGGCATCTTTGTACTATGGACAGGGGATTGACTTGCATGCACAACAGCAGAAGAAGCAATGGTGCCACCTGTAGACACTGTTCCTGGACCCTGGTGTTCGGCCCACAAAGTCGAGTGCTTTACTGCCATGTGCCTCATCATGCTGGTGGTGGTCAGGCTGGTCGTTTTGCCACCCCTGCTGATGCTGGTCTGGCTCGTGATGCAAATGGCCTTTTTGGAGTTATCGGCAGAGTCTTTAAAAAACAACCAGACTCGGGAAGACCTAACAGTTGTAGTGGCAACTTCCTTCATGTTGGTGTTACGGGAAACGGTAGCCTGCCTTCTGTCTGCGGCCACCACACTGCTTCTTCCTGCCTGTTGGGGTGCTCTGCCTCCCTCCCCCTGTGTGCTGCTGTCCTTGCTCTGCATGTCCTCCTGCCAGGTTGGGTCAGTTACTATATCATCCACCACCTCGTCTCCCACTTCTGCACCCTGGTACTATTCCTGACTTTCTGTCAATTGTGTCTCATCATCGTCCACCTCTTATGACAGTTTCCCACCGTCGCCTTCGTGTGACCGTGGCTGCTCAAATATTTGGGCATCGCTACACGTGATCTCCTCTTGCCCCGCTTCAAGTGGACCGGGCGAGAGGCCCGAATCTATAAATGGAAAAGTGAACAGCTCTTCAGATTGTCCAAGTGTGGGATCAATTGTCTCTGGGTACTCGGCATGGTGGGAGGAAGGAGGATCAGGGTGAGGAATATGAGGTCCAGACTCATGGCTACTGAGACTTGACCGTGTGGAAGACAGGGTGGTGGTGGTGGTGGTGGCTAAGTGACTGGAAGCATTATCCGCTATCCAACCAACAACCTTTTGACACTGATCTGGGTTCAATAGTGGTGTGCTGCGGTCCCCTAGAAATTGGGACAGGAAGGTCAGGCGAGAAGATGTGGGTGTTTGTTGTGGCACAATTTCGGCTTGCCCACGGCCTTGTCCTCGGCCTCTGCATGCACCATTACCATCACGTCCAGTTCCCCGTCCCTTGCCACGTGCCTTGCCCATTTTAAATGGAGGATAGTATCTTCCACGCTCACTACAAATGATTGAGTTTGAAGCGAAGTTATATGTGATCGGTGTGATGGAGAAAACAGAGTTTTAAATACCTGGCCTGTAGGTAAGTAGTGTGAACAGCAAACTGCTGTGAATTGCTTCACTGACACACTGAAAAAATGGAGGCCAGAAATGGCAGTATTTTCTGACAACGTATATGTGATCTGTGTGACGGAGAAAACACAGTTTTAAATAGCTGGATTTCTAGCGCTCTAATATGGAAAGGACCTGGCTGTATTCTGCAGTGCCAACAAGCAAATGGTGCAGAAAAACGGTGTTCTCTGGATTGCTTTATAAGCAAATAATGAGGATTAAGATCCAAAGAAAAGTATTCCTCGCCCCTGAGACCTGGGCCTTTGTATAGAAATATCTAACAGCAGCAGAAGGCAGAATTGGAATGGAGCCTCTTGTGCTATATGCACTGCAGTCTGCTATATACACTGCCTGCCTGCCTATTTACACTGCCTGCCTGATATCTCTGCAGATGGATTAGTCCTCAGAAGGACTGTTTGTTGAGATGTATATGTGTAATGTGCGGTTTTTCTCACTACACTACCTAATGCACGATCAAATCTCTCCCTAACGCAGCAGCAGCTCTCCCTACACTGTCTGATCCGGAGTGACTGTGATGAGCATGGCGGTGCCAGGTCAGATATAGACCTGATGACGCTGTGCAGCCAGCCAATCACTGTAATGCCCACAACCAACATGGCTATGGCATTACAGTGCATGGCAGGGAATCCCTGCATGTTCATTGGCTCTGTAAAGAGCACCAAACATGCAGGGATGGGTCCCGACTTCCCGCCCGACCAACCCGGAAATACTCGCTGAGCGCAGAGCATCTCGAGCAGTGAGATACTCGGGCGAGCACCGAGCAGTAGCGAGCATGCTCGCTCATCACTAGTTGTCATTAAGATTTAAAAAGAGAAAACACAGAAATGTGACAGTAAATGGCTTCACCCAACCAATAACCATGAGTGGAGAAAAAGTGTTTTTGTTATCATTCATTTTTTCTGAAACAAGGCCAAGAAAGGAAAAATTCTGCCGGGGTATGTAAACTTTTGAGCAGAACTGTATATGCGACAGCCCCAGTGTCTCCTATTCTATATACTCCAGCCCCAGTGTCTCCTATTCTATATACTCCAGCTTCTTCTGTGATGTATATGCTCTAGCCCCAATGTATCCTGTGATGAATATACGCCAGCCCCAGTGTCTCCTATTCTATATACTCCAGCCCCAGTGTCTCCTATTCTATATACTCCAGCTTCTTCTGTGATGTATATGCTCTAGCCCCAATGTATCCTGTGATGAATATACGCCAGCCCCAGTGTCTCCTATTCTATATACTCCAGCCCCAGTGTCTCCTATTCTATATACTCCAGCTTCTTCTGTGATGTATATGCTCTAGCCCCAATGTATCCTGTGATGAATATACGCCAGCCCCAGTGTCTCCTATTCTATATACTCCAGCTCCAGTGTCTTCTGTGACGTAGCTAATGTAGCCCTAATGTCTCTTATGCAGAGGCGTCGCATGATAAAGCAGTGGGACACAAGCTCCCTGCCCTATCACTATCTCTTTCATATGCCACAGATCGCCATAGGCCTGCGGTTAACGAGATGTCAGCATCCTCACGCAGGTGGCTCAGTGACATCATTGCATCGCTCTGCTCTGCTGTCCCGCCATGGAAGAGGAGACAGAGGCCGTGATGTAGGGAATCAGGATTAAGTGAGATATTTTTTTAAATGATCGGGCAGTGGAGCCATCCTACTATATATCTGGAGTAGTGGGTCCATCATACTACATATGGAGTAGTGGGGCCATTATACTATATGTATGTGGGGCAGTGGGACCATCATAGTATATACAGGTGCATCTCACTAAATTAGAATATCTTCAAAAAGTTAATTTATTCCAGTTCTTCAATACTGTTTCAGTATGCTCCACAATCATGAGGAAGACTGCTGACTTGACAGATGTCCAGAAGGCAGTCATTGACACACTCCACAAGGTCCTAGAGTTCCAATTTTCATTTGGAAATCAAGGTCCCAGAGTCTGGAGGAAGAGTGGAGAGTCCACAATCCAAGCTGCTTGAGGTCTAGTGTGAAGGCTCCACAATCAGTGATGGTTTGGGAGGCCATGTCATCTGCTGGTGTAGGTCCACTGTGTTTTATCAAGACCAAAGTCAGCACAGCCGGCTACCAGGACATTTTACAGCACTTCATGCTTCCCTCTGCCGACAAGCTTTTTGGAGATAGAAATGTCATTCTCCAGCAGGACTTGGCCCCTGTCCACACGGCCAAAAGTACCAATACCTGGTTTACACACAACAGTATCACTGTGCTTGATTGGCAGCAAACTCACCTGACCTTAACCCCATAGAGAATCTATTATAGAGAATCTATGGGGTATTGTCAAGAGGAAGATGAGAGACACCAGACCCAACAATGCAGATGAGCTGAAAGACAGCTTTTTGTACTGAAGAACTGAAATAAATTAACTTTTTGATGATATTCTAATTTAGTGAGATGCACCTGTATATGGAGCAGTGGGACTATCATGCTATATATATGGAGGAGTGGGGGCATCATACTAAATATAGAGCAGTGTGTGTGTGTCACCCCAGGCCTGGATGCCACAAACAATAATCTGTTTCTGAAAGCAGGAGGGAGGTCCCCTGGTTAGGGACAATTAGCATACAGCACCTCCTGTCCCAGGCCAGCAGGGGGAGCTGGCTGCCCCTATAAAAGCTGGAACTGGGGGCAGGGTTAGAGAGAACTGGAAGACCTAGCTCAGGAGTGAGACTAGTCCCAGAGAAGGAGGGACAGTTCAGCTGTAGCTGAGGAGTACGTGAGGCAGAGGAGAAACTGCAAGCCAGGGACAGAGGCGACGAGAGCCGGTCCTGGCAGAGAACCAATCTACTGGACATTGGGGTCCGAGGCTGTCAGGGTTACAAGCCCAGCAGCAGAGAACCAAGCTGCGAGGGATTTCAGGTCCCTTGGCCTAAGAAGCCTGGAGGCTCCGCCACACAGAGGGACCAGTACATCGAGGAGCAAGCAACAGGTACCCAAGGCCTGAGTCGCAAGCCATACAGGAGAGAAGTACACGGCCAGCTCAGGGACGTGGGCTATTACACCACGAAAAGGGGGATAGTCAGAAAGAGCATAGAGAGAACGGTAGGCCTACACACTCACCCTGACCAGTGGGGCTCGCCCGATTGCTCTCAGACACCCAGGCCCATTCCTAACCGGTACTGTTGGGCCATTAATAATATCTACAATAAAGACCCTGAACTGTTTGAAGCGGACTCTGAACTCTTGCTATTGCGGCCTGCACTATCACCCCCAACATCCACCTACACTGCCCTGAGGCTACACTCTTCCCATGGGGAGTTATCCTACCCCTGTGCTGCACACCAACACCAGCCTCAGCGGTCTGCCTTGCAGCGGCGGTTATCTCCAACCGCAATCCACGGGTGGCGTAGTCGGACATTCAAAACACTGATAAATAGACTGCCACCATTTGGTCTGACCACCCTGAGCCACGGGATCGGGTTGCCACTACTACCCCCATCAGCACCGTACACTAGAAGGCCCGGTTCCGGGTACCCCACGGCCCAGGGGGGGAGTCAGCTTTGGCGTAGTCGGCAGAATTGTGACCAACCCACCACAAACGGGTATTGCGTGCCTGGAAAAGACTCTATACATATCTGAGTGAAGTTTCCCGCCATTTGGGGCCATTTCCCGCCAATCGGAGCCGTTTCCCGCCATCGGGCGCCATCTTCGGGACGACGCGCGGGAAGAAGAGGGGCGTGGACGTCCAAAAACGCGTGAGACCTGAAGCCCCGCCCTACGCTGAGACGCTGCTCAAGGTCCTGGATGGAGATCCAGCGGATGCCGACGTCATCACCGAGCAACGCAAGGTCCTCTCCCAGAGCATCGCGAGGGAAGCCGCGGCCTACAGAAGAGGATCGCCAGAAGGTAGGCCACGGTTAATTAGGAGGGAGGAAGATGTCGGACGCGGAGGGACCCTCTACCACCAGCGTAGCCGCTGCAGCTGTGATGCCGTTTTCCATGCCCTATATCCATAGGCGGATTATAATGAGGGCAATCCGGGCGACCGCCCAGGGCCCTGAGCCTGCAGGGGGTCCGCGGCTCCAGGCGGGGTGTCTAATGCCGGATTGCCCTCATTATATGTGCGGGCCGCCGCGGCACATAGCGGTAGCAGTGGCGGGAGGGGGGGGCCTGGACTGCTCCCCCAGCAGCAGCCACCGCTACTTCTTCATCGGCCGGGCCAGCACTGCAGCAGTTAACTTCCCTGTGCTGGCCCGGCCGCGTCACTGCTAGGAGACATGGCCCTGTGCGCGGCTGTGTCTCCTAGCTGTGACGTCACACAGTGCGCCCCGGCCTGCAGTGCTGCACCGGAAAAGAGAGAGAGCAGGCAGGAGGAACTGAGCCGGGGGATGGTGAGTGTGTGTGTGTGTGAGCAGATGTGTGTGTGGGCAGGTGTGTGTGTGTTTGTGGGCAGGTGTCTGTGGGGGCAGGTGTCTGTGTGGGCAGGTGTGTGTGTGTGTGTATATGTGTGTGTGTGTATATGTGTGTGTGTCTGTGTGGGCAGGTGTGTGTGTATATGTGTGTGTGTGTATATGTGTGTGTGTGTGTGTGTGGGCAGGTGTCTGTGTGAGCAGGTGTGGGTGTGTGTGTGGGCAGGTGTGTGTGTGTGTGTGGGCAGGTGTGTGTGTGGGCAGGTGTGTGTATATGGGTGTGTGTGTGTGTTTGCGGGCAGGTGTCTGTGTGGGCAGATGTGTGTGTGGGCAGGTGTGTGTGTGTGTGGGCAGGTGTGTGTGTGTGTGTGGGCAGGTGTGTGTGTGTGTGGGCAGGTGTGTGTGTGTGTGGGCAGGTGTTGGTGTGTGTGTGTGGACAGGTGTGTATGTGTGTGGGCAGGTGTGTGTGTGTGTGGGCAGGTGTGTGTGTGTGGGCAGGTGTGTTTGTGTGTGGGCAGGTGTGTTTGTGTGTGGGCAGGTGTGTGTGTGTGTGGGCAGGTGTGTGTCTGTGTGTGTGTGGGCAGATGTGTATGTGTGTGGGCAGATGTGTGTGTGTGTGTGTGTGTGTGGGCAGGTGTGTGTGTGTCTGTGTGGGCAGGTGTGTGTGTGTGTCTGTGTGGGCAGGTGTGTGTGTGTATATGTGTGTGTGTGTGTGTGTGTGGGCAGGTTAGAAAGTCTTGCGCTGTTGAACACTACACCTGACTTGAGGCCACCACCTCTTGGTTGTCCAATGTTCTTGCTTCTCTAGGGCTCTTCTCAGATATTCATTATACCAGCTCCTCAGAATACCAAAGTTATGGTGGGTGACCGCGAGCCCTGGTGGTGGTCATAACTGCGGCCACCCAGGGGCAATACTCCATAACAACAATCCCCTGAGGTGGTGTAGGATGTAAGGACCTATTCACACTACATTCAGCGCTGCATTCAGGTCTTTACACAAGGCTTACAACTGAATCCCTGAAATTCAGGATTGTGCTGTCTGAAATGAGACATCTGAAAGCAGAGAAAATGGAGCCTAAAGATTCAGACTTTAGCCTCGGTTTGCCTTTGTTCAAATCAATGGCTATGTCAAGGCACATCTGAATGCCATTTTTCAGGGATTTAGATAGAAGCCTGGAAAGAGGAGATGAATGCATTGCAAAATTCAGTGTGAATAGGCCCTTATATCTGGAGTCTTGATATTGATGCCACAAGCATTTTACTTGTTTTTAACTTAAAAAAAAAATACACACACACAAATTATACACACACACACACACACTATACATACACACACAGTATACATACACACACATTATACACACACACTATACATACACACACACAGATGTGTATGTGGGCAGGTGTGTGTGTGTGGGCAGGTGTGTGTGTGGGCAGGTGTGTGTGTGTGTGATGTCTGTCTGTTTGTGTGTGTGTGTGGGCAGATGTCATTGTGTGATGCCTGTTTGTATGTATTTTTGTGTTTCAAATGTGTTTATGCGTGTCTGTATATGTTTGTGTGTGTGTATGACTGCATGCGGCCTCCTGCTGAGTATAGTTGGCGCCGTGCGGCCTCCTGATGTCTCTGGGGGGGCTCCGTGCAGCCTCCCGCTGTGTATAGATGGCTACGTGCGGCCCCTCGCTGTTTATAGACGGCGCCGTGCGCCCCCCCCGCTGTGTATAGATGGCTACGTGCGCCCCCCGCTGTGTATAGATGGCTACGTGCGGCCCCCCGCTGAGTATAGATGTCGCCGTGCGGCCTCCTGCTGTGTATAGATCGCTACGTGCGGTCTCCCGCTGAGTATAGATGGCGCTGTGCGGCCTCCTGCTGTCTCTGGGGGGAGCGCCGTGCGGCATCTATACTCAGCAGGAGGCCGCACGTAGCCAGCTATACACGTATACTCAGCAGGAGGCCGCACGTAGCCATCTATACGGTGCCATCTATACACAGCGGGAGGCCGCACGGCGCCATCTATACACAGTGGGAGGTCGCACGGCGCCATCTATACACAGCGGGAGGCCGCACGGAGCCATCTATACACAGCGGGAGGCCGCACGGAGCCATCTATACACAGCGGGAGTCTCAGTGTTTTGCAAGAGCAGTCAATAAATTCTGCTTGACTAATTCTGAGCACCATAAAGTCTGGTTCGCTTCTAACCTGCTGTCTTCATTTTCAGCTTGCTGAATTCTAACTCATTTACTGTCATTCGAGACGATGCCTTTGCTGGTCTCTTTCACCTTGAATACCTGTAAGTGTTCCACTTAATGTCATATTTTTGATTCTGTTCTTCTTCATCTTTTGGCATGTGCAATTGTATGAGCAAGTATTCATATGAATTTATGACCTACTTAAACCTTGGAGGACCTTAAATTTTATTCAATCAATTTTTTTCCAGTTTAAAACTATGGGACATATATGTGCCTTGGTCCTCAAAGGGTTTTTAAAGGGGCTGCAAACATAAATATGAAAAAAATAATTCAATTAGTGCTTTTTGTGTTTATTTAATTTTTATTTGAAGTCCATTTTTTTATATACCTTGAAATTAAGCTCTACCCCATGGAATGAAGCCCTACCTACATGACATCTGAGAGCTACATGGATCCCGCTTGTGTGGTGCCTGTCCGTCACTACTATTCAGTTTTAGGGTCCACTCACTAAGCCATATATTCTCTCATGCAAGAGAATAGGGCCAATTAAGCTAATGACACTCGGCTCAAACTCTGTCAGAGCTTCAACTGAGTGTGATCCGATTCTCTCGCAGCACAGATATGGAGAAGATGGAGAACTTACTTTCTCCATCTTCTCCATAGTCTCTGTGAGTGTTCATCGGACTGCACTTGGATGACATCCGAGTGCAGTCCAATGTTTTACGTGCACCCATAGACTTGTATGGGTGCACATGGTCCGAATATCGAATGAGATTATTTTCTCATGCCAATAATCACACTGTCCCATAGTATAACATAGAGCCGAGTCCTATCCGATAAAACATCACATAGCATTCGGCCGTGTTATACGACAGTGTGAGCGAGCCCTTAGAGTCAAGGAATATTTACATGCAGATGATGATATTACTCTCCAAGTGTATATTTTTTTAGGCGAGTTCATAGTAAATGCTTTGCATTTTTGACATGTGATCAACTAAAGAGCAAGAAAGATTTAGGACCTTCCCTATAGAGAAACGGAAAATAGTTTGGAGGACTTGCATGTCCTTTTTATTTATTATGAGAAAATCATAAAAGATCCAGTTTTTTAACCATGCTGTGACTTTCTGCTGAGGGAGAGGGAGAGAGCTGCCCTATTCAGAGTCTGTAATAAGACCTGCTGACAAAAGTGTTGAAGATACAGTCTAATGTGAATTAACAATGAAAAAAAGTTAATTTAACAAATGGCTTGTATTTTTTTAATACAAACTTTTTTGTCTTTACAGCTCCTTTAAAGGGAATCTGTCATCAGGTTTTTGCCACCTAATCTGAGAGCAGCATAATGTAGGGTTAGAGGCACTGATTCCAGTAATGTGTCACTTACTGGGCTGTTTAGTGTTGTTTTGATAAATTCATTGATTTGTCAGAAGGTAATTATCACTAGATGACTAGTAAGTTCTGTAGGACCCCACCCCCATCACTGATCAGTAGATTTCTGTGTACACTGAGCATGGGCAGAAAGCTGCCAATCAGTGGTGTGGGTGGCGCTATACAGAGCGCAGCATTCAGAGAGCTGCTAGATCTGCAGCAGATAAAACGGTGATTTTCTCAAAATGACAACAAGCAGCTGAAAAAGTGACACATCGCTGGAATCAGGGTATCTGCCCCAATATTGTGCTGCTCTCAGATGAGGCAGCACAATTAATATTATGCCAAATTAATTTCCCATGAACTATCACATGATCTATCACAGGGGATCATGTGACATGTCACGTGATAAATCAGGTGTGTGGAGGGGGCCCGCGCCTTCTAAACTGCCCGGGGCCCTTGCTACTCTTAATCCACCCCTGCCTATATCCCCGGAGCGGCCTGGCTGCCCCAGTATGCCGGCGAGTCGCATACCTTGGGCGACTTTAAAGAAAGGCTGTATAGCCTGTTCAAAGTTTATCCCCTGACAGAAGAACAGAAGGTAAGCATACTGATAGGGCAGTTAACTGGTGCGGCCCAGCGGGAGGTAAAGTCTTGGACAGCTGAGGAGAAAAGGACTGTAAGGGGGGTTCTGACCCGTCTACGGGACACCTTTGATACCCGTACCTCAGCAGAAATCAAAATGCGGTTCTATGGATGTAAGCAGCGAGCTCAAGATAGCATCCGAGATTATGCCCTAAATTTACAGGAAGCCTTGGGGGCAATTAAGCAAGCTGACCCTGGCAGCGTGCAGGATACAGATAAACTATTGACTGACCAGTTCATAGAAGGTCTGCTGTCCAGCGCCCACAGAACCCAGCTGCGCCTCATGGCCCTACAGAACCCCGATTTGACTTTTGCACAGTTCAACGATAGGGCCATCCGGGTGCTCCGAGAACCTGCACCGGGTGGCGCTGTAGCTTCCTGGCGCCCTGCCATCCCTTACCACCAGGGGGCGGCACCCTATCCCGCAGACCTTGTGGGGGCTGATGCGCAGGCCCTAAATCCATCCCCGCCTGCAAACCTGCACCATCAGGTCCAAGAACTAACAAGGAGTGTTGCTGCATTGTCCAGGACCGTACAGTCGTTACAGATGGACCCGTCAGGACCAATCAAGCTGGCTTCCAGTCCGGAGGATGTCCCGTGGCGTCGACGGAGGAGGATCCCGTCGTTCAGAGGGAGGCCCGCCGATCATTACACTGAGGATGGACAGCCGATTTGCCGCCGTTGCAGCCAGCCGGGACACGTAGCCAGGTACTGTACTTTAAATGCTGTCAGGGCCATGGAACCCTTGCCTCCATCTCCCCAAGCAGAGGGTAATGGTTCCCAGAAACCCAAGGAGGACTGGTGCCAGAAACTCCACGTGGGTGCTGACTCCACTCCCTTGCACCAAAAACAAGGAGTCTACCGGGTGGTTCAAGAGTACGAGAGAATCTTTAGTAAGCACCCGCTAGACTTCGGCAGAGTGAAAGGGGTAGAACACCACATCCCCATGGGGAGCCACTGTTAGAACCTTGCTGTTAGGTTTTTTTTCCTTTGCTGGTCATATGACCTTGTTGGCCTATTTAATCCTGCTCCGCCCTTCTGGCTTTGCTGGACTTCATTGTATATCTACTTTCTAGCTAGCCTGTGCTCTGTATCTAACTCTGTTAGTTTGCTTGGTCTACGGACCTCTATGTTCTATTTATTTTGTTTGTTCGTCTGTCTGCTACTATTTCTGTTAGGAGGTGTCCCATATTCCTCCCAGTCCTTAGTACTTGTAGGGATTCCCTCCCCACATCTATAGGTCTCCGTACAGACTAGATTAGGACTTTAGCAGGTCTGATCGCAGGATCAGGTTCCCTGTTACATCGTAGGGATTCAGCTGAGTCCTATAGTAGGGACAGATCTCCTCTCTTTCCTTAGCTTTGGTAGCAGAACATAACAGCCACCCACCAATAAAAGAAAGATACAGATCTGTACCACCCCGCACACTATCACAACGCAAAGGGCATGCTGAGAGAAATGAAGGAAGCCGGGGTCATTAGAGACAGTTGTAGCCCCTGGGCAGCCCCCTTGGTTCTGGTTAAAAAGAAAGACTGTACTATGAGAATGTGCGTGGACTATAGAGAAGTCAAGTCGTATCACCCATAAAGACGCATACCCGTTGCCTAGAATAGAGGAGTCTTTGGTCGCACTAAAATCAGCTAATTTCTTCTCTACTTTGGACCTTACTAGTGGGTACTGGCAGGTTCCTGTGGCAGAGGCTGATAAGGAGAAGACCGCCTTCACCACCCCGATGGGATTAAGTGAATTCAACTATATGCCGTTCGGGCTCTGCAACGCACCCGGGACCTTCCAGACGCTGATGGAATGCTGTCTAGGGCACCGAAACTTTGAGACGGTCCTACTTTACCTGGACGACGTGATTGTCTATTCGAAGACTTACGAGGACCATCTAAAGCACCTGGCCGAGGTGTTCGATGCCCTGGCAGGCTTTGGCATGAAAGTGAAACCCTCCAAGTGCCATCTGTTAAAGCCGAAGGTACAGTACCTGGGACATGTGGTGAGTGCAGAAGGAGTAGCCCCCGACCCTGACAAAATCACGGCAATAAAGAACTGGCCAAGCCCCTCTAACATAAAAGAAGTGAGGCAGTTCCTCGGGTTGGTAGGCTACTACCAAAGGTTCATCCCCAGGTTCACCAAGATGGCAGCCCCTATGCAGGACCTCCTTATAGGACAATCTAAGACCAGAAGCCAAAAGCCACCCTTCAAGTGAGACAAGCCGGAAGAGGAGTCCTTCCGCCAGCTGAAGATGGCCCTCACGGGGGATGAGATCCTGGCCTACCCTGATTATGGCCAGCCTTTTATCCTCCACACAGACGCCAGTAATGTGGGGCTGGGAGCCGTACTGTCACAGAACCAACAGGGCAGAGAAAGGGTGATCGCGTACGCCAGCCGGAAGCTGAGGCCCACCGAGAGAAACCCGGAGAATTACAGCTCCTTTAAGCTGGAGTCCTTGGCAGTGGTGTGGGACGTAACAGAACGTTTCAAGCATTACCTGGCCTCTGTGAAGTTCACTGTGTACACGGACAACAATCCGTAGACACATCTGGACAATGCGAGACTTGGTGCCCTAGAGCAGCGGTGGATGGCCCGGCTAGCAAACTATGACTTCACCATCAAGTACCGGGCAGGCCGAGCCAATGCCAATGCAGATGCCCTATCGAGAATTCCCCACTTGCCTGATGAGGGAGAAGATCCAGATGAGTTGGAGGAAATAGAGCTCCCTGCATTCCACCGGTACGGGGCCACTCAGTACTCCCACCGTGTAAGAGACAAAGACTTGACCACTGTCATGTTCAATCCCTTACCTCACCACGGCTGGGCTGAAACGCAAGATAGTGACCCTGCAATTCGCCTGGTGAAAGACCTGTTGACCCAGGCAGACGCTAGCCCTGGCTCGGACGCTCCAGAGGAAGCCAAGCAGTTATGGAAGGAGAAAAGCAGGCTATTCCTCTACGAAGGTAAGCTGTGCAGAAGGCTTGTCAACCACCGGACGCACGAGCTGACCTGGCAGGTAGTGGTCCCGAGACGAGATGCAGCAATGGTCCTGGAGGCCTACCATGACAGAGCGGGACACTTCGGGTGGAAGAAACTGGAGTTCCTACTGAGAGAGCGGTTCTACTGGGTCGGAATGAGAGGGGCCATAGAGAAGTGGTGCAGGGACTGCGGCCCATGTAACCTCAGAAGGAAGGACGGTACCAGCCAGAAGACGCCCTTGATGCCCATCATCACCAGGCAGCCTCTTGAGCTGGTAGCTCTGGACCATGTGAAACTGGCTCCAAGCCGGTTGGGCTACGTCTATGCCCTGACAATAGTGGACCACTATTCCCGGTTCCTGGTGGTGGTTCCTGTTAAAGACTTGACAGCCCAAACAGCGGCCAGAGCCTTCCAACAACACTTCTGCCGTCCACACGGGTATCCGGAACAGGTCTTGACAGATCAAGGTCCAGGGTTTGAGGCTGAAATCTTCCAGGAGTTCTGCAACCTCTACGGCTGTAAGAAGATTCGGACAACGTCTTACCACCCACAAACCAACGGGCTATGTGAGAAAATGAATAATATCGTCATTGATCTCCTCAAAACGTTGCCCCTGGAAGAACGCAGCCTGTGGCCGGAGAAGCTGCCAGACCTGATAGACTTATACAACCATATCCTGGTGAATGCTACAAATTGCACCCCGGCTTACCTGATGAGGGCAAGACCAGGTAAGCTGCCGATAGACCTGGAGATGGGAGTCCTGACCCCCGAGGACACCTCCCCAGACGCGGACTGGGATACGGAACGGCGGCTACAGTACAAGAAGGTACAGGAGAGTGTGGAGAGGAGTCTGGCTCAAGCGAGAGAAAAGCAAGAGAGGCTCTTCAACCAACACGCCCCTGCTGGTCCCCTGGAACCTGGTGAGCAGGTCCTGAAGCGGAAGAGAAGGCTTCACAAGCTAGATGACCAGTGGGAGAGCGACCCGTACACAGTACTGCAGTCCAACCACAACAACCCGAAGGTATGTGTAATTACCAAGGATGGAGGAGAAACCACTAGCACCGTCTCCAGAGACCACCTAAAAAGGTGCCCCAAGCAACTACAGAGTGCAGGAGAAGATCAAGATGACCTTGAACCCGCAGAAGACAAGAAAGAAATGATCAGCACAGTTCTTGGAGAGTTCCCCCGGTCCTGGACTCGGATAAATGATGCAATAGTGGTACCCGTCCTACACTTCCTTCAACCAACCCAGCAGGAACCTACAGGAGAGCAGGAGGAATTAGAAGACCAAGCAGCCCTAGAGGCAGAAGAACCCATGCCAGCAGCCCAAGAGAGTCAACCCTCTGCTGACAGTGAGCCTGCCATACCTGCGGTAAGCCAAAGGACCCGCAGATAGCTGCCTGCACTGCCTGTAAACCCAGCTAGAAGCTGTACCCTGAATGCTAGTGGGGAAAGTCAGGTTAGACCACCACCAGACAGTGGGTTACGCAGGTCAACCCGGAGCACTAGGGGGCAAATACCAGCTCGCTGGAAGATCTAAATGCTGTATATTGTAAATGTTTTATGTTTGTTGCCTGGTTGCTAATTATGTTTTTCCAGTCTTTCTAGTTCATGGACTAACAGGTTATGGACGCTGAATAACCGGAACTGTCTTGTAGATAGTTGCACTTGGTGCCCTCTTTCGAAGATGGCCACGGAAGAAAAATCTGTCCGGTGTGGCCTCCTTGTGGCCCAAAGTAGAGAGCTCAGCCTTGTCGCCACGCCCAAGGCCAGGAACTTGGGGTTTATGGAAACAGGTCCCCACACCGTGGAAAACTTCACCTTGTTGGGTGACATGGACACCCGGTCACGGAAGCGCTGTGACCTCAAGGACAAAATATACTTGTGTATATGTTATGTTGTCATTTATACCCTGTATTTGTGGTTCCTGTTTAGTCCGAAGTACTAAATTTTACTAGGGGAGAATGTGTCACCCCAGGCCTGGATGCCACAAACAATAATCTGTGTCTGAGAGCAGGAGGGAGGTCCACTGGTTAGGGACAATTAGCATACAGCACCTCCTGTCCCAGGCCAGCAGGGGGAGCTGGCTGCCCCTATAAAAGCTGGAACTGGGGGCAGGGTTAGAGAGAACTGGAAGACCTAGCTCAGGAGTGAGACTAGTCCCAGAGAAGGAGGGACAGTTCAGCTGTAGCTGAGGAGTCCGTGAGGCAGAGGAGAAACTGCAAGCCAGGGACAGAGGCGACGAGAGCCGGTCCTGGAAGAGAACCAATCTACCGGGCATTGGGGTCCGGGGCTGTCAGGGTTACAAGCCCAGCAGCAGAGAACCAACCTGCGAGGGATTTCAGGTCCCTTGGCCTAAGAATCCTGGAGGCTCCGCCACACAGAGGGACCAGTACAGCGAGGAGCAAGCAACAGGTACCCAAGGCCCTAGTCGCATGCCATACAGGCGAGAAGTACACGGCCAGTTCAGGGACGTGGGCTATTACACCACGAAAAGGGGGATAGTCAGAAAGAGCATAGAGAGAACGGTAGGCCTACACACTCACCCTGACCAGTGGGGCTCGCCCGAATGCTCTCAGACACCCAGGCCCATTCCTAACCGGTACTGTTGGGTCATTAATAATATCTACAATAAAGACCCTGAACTGTTTGAAGCGGACTCTGAACTCTTACTATTGCGGCCTGCACTATCACCCCCAACATCCACCTACACTGCCCTGAGGCTACACTCTTCCCGTGGGGAGTTATCCTACACCTGTGCTGCACACCAACACCAGCCTCAGCAGTCTGCCTTGCAGCGGCGGTTATCCCTGACCGCAATCCACGGGTGGCGTAGTCGGACATTCAAAACACTGATAAATAGACTGCCACCATTTGGTCTGACCACCCTGAGCCACGGGATCGGGTTACCACTACTACCCCCATCAGCACCGCACACTAGAAGGCCCGGTTCCGTGTACCCCACGGCCCAGGGGGCGAGTCATGTGCATCAAATTATACATACAGATATGGGGCAGTGGGGCTTCATACTATATACAGGTGCTTCTCACAAAATTAGAATATCATCAAAAGTTAGTTTATTTCATTTCTTCAATGCAAAAAGTGAAACTCCTATATTATATAGAGTCATTACACACAGAGTGATCTATTATATAGAGTCATTACACAGAGGGATCTATTATATAGAGTCATTACACACAGAGGGATCTATTATATAGAGTCATTACACAGAGGGATCTATTATATAGAGTCATTACACACAGAGGGATCTATTATATAGAGTCATTACACACAGAGGGATCTATTATATAGAGTAATTACACACAGAGGGATCTATTATAAAGAGTCATTACACAAAGAGGGATCTATTATATAGAGTCATTACACACAGAGTGATCTATTATATAGAGTCATTACACACAGAGGGATCTATTATATACAGTCATTACACACAGAGGGATCTATTATATAGAGTCATTACACACAGAGGGATCTATTATATAGAGTCATTACACACAGAGGGATCTATTATATAGAGTCATTACACACAGAGGGATCTATTATATAGAGTCATTACACACAGAGGGATCTATTTTAAGTGTTTATTTCTGTTAATGTTGATGATTATAGCTTACAGCCAATGAAAATACAAACGTCATTATCTCAGTAAATTAGAATACTTCATAACAACAGCTTGAAAAATGTTTTTAAAATCAGAAAAGTTGGCCTACTGAAATGTATGTTTAGTAAATGCCCTCAATAGTTGTTCGGGCTCCTTGTGCATCAATTACTGTATCAATGCGGCAATGTGGCATGGAGGGATCAGCCTGTGGCACTGCTGAGGTGTTATGGAAGCCCAGGTGGCTTTGATAGCAGCCTTCATCTCATCTGTATTGTGGGGTCTGGGGTCTCATCTTCCTCTTGACAATACCCCATAGATTCTCTATAATAGATTCTCTATGGGGTAAAGGTCAGGCGAGTTTGCTGCCAATCAAGCATAGTGATACTGTTGTGTGTAAACCAGGTATTGGTACTTTTGGCAGTGTGGACAGGGGCCAAGTCCTGCTGGAGAATGACATTTCCATCTCCAAAAAGCTTGTGGGCAGAGGGAAGCATGAAGTGCTGTAAAATGTCCTGGTAGACGGCTGCGCTGACTTTGGTCTTGATAAAACACAGTGGACCTCCACCAGCAGATGACATGGCCCCCCAAACCATCACTGATTGTGGAGACTTCACACTAGACCTCCAGCAGCTTGGATTGTGGCCTCTCCACTCTTCCTCCAGACTCTGGGACCTTGATTTCCAAATGAAATGCAAAATTTACTTTTCATCTGAAAACAACACCTTGGGCCACTGAGCATCAGTCCAGGTCTTTTTCTCTTTGGCCCAGGTAAGACGCTTCTGGCGTTGTCTATTGGTCATTAGGGGCTTGACACAAGCAATGCGACACTTGTAGCCCATGTCCTGGATACGTCTGTGTGTGGTGGCTCTTGAAGCAGTGACTCCAGCAGCAGTCCACTCCTTGTGAATCTCCCCCAAATTTTTGAATGGCCTTTTCTTAGCAATCCTTTCAAGGCTGCGGTTATCCCAGTTGCTTGTGCACCTTTTTCTACCACACTTTTTCCTTCCAAGTCCATTAATATGCTCGGATACAGCACTCTGTGAACAGCTGCTTCTTTAGCAATGACCTTTTGTGGCTTACCCTCCTTGAGGAGTGTGTCAATGACTGCCTTCTGGACATCTGTCAAGTCAGCAGTCTTGCCCATGATTGTGGAGCCTACTGAAACTGACTAAGGGACCTTTTTAAATGCTTAGGAAGCCTTTGCAGGTGTTTCTTGTTAATTCTAATTTACTGAGATAATGACTTTTGTGTTTTCATTGGCTGTAAGCCATAATCATCAACATTAGCAGAAATAAACACTTAAAACAGATCACTCTGTTTGTAATGACTCTGTATAATATATGAGTTTCATTTTTTAGGATTGAAGAACTGAAATAAATTCACTTTTTGATGATATTCTAATTTTCTGAGAAGCACCTGTATGTAGCAGTGCGGCAATTATACTATATACAGTCAGGAGTATAAGTACTTGATACACTGAAAATTTCGAAAGTTTTTCCACCTACAAAGAATGAAGAGGTCTGTTTTGTTCTACTTAACTGCTGCAACTTGGACCTTTAATAGGATTTATATTTCACCTATGAGAAAGCATACTATGTGTATTTGGCAGATTAACTCAGGCTTGTTTATGATAAACTGAATACATGGATTGGAGTCCTATTTGTATACAGAATATTGACTATTAATGCTGGCAGAGTAAGTCTTAGGCTATATTCACACTAGGTGTTTTTTTTCTGCAGCAAAACATAATCTCTTGGCAGGAAAGAAGTAGCGTCAAAAACGCAGGTTTTGGTGTGTTTTTTTGCAGTGGTTCTTGGTGCATTTTTGGTGCGTTTTTCAGGATCCCAAAGTTCAGCTTTGCTTCCACCATAGACACATGAAAACAGGTCACCATTGCAAGACATATGTTCATGAAAAAGTACACATTACAAATGTAATAGGGGGGGGTGAATTGGTCTGGAATAGTTTATCTAAGACCCTGGCAGTGCATTGAATTTGTAGGACACTATTTACTTTCACATTATGGTTTGCCATTGAGTTGCTCAGGCATTGTTCATTTTCACACCTCCCTGGGCCACACGTGTTGTTCAATCTCACACCTAGCTCAACCAATGTTTACTTTGTAGGCATCACTAATTTAATTAAACTGTAATAATCCAAGCTGCTATATCAGGTGACCAAGACAAGATGGTTTAAAAGTAAATGTGTGTCACATACTTGCTTTTTTCACTAAAAACGCAGCAAAATGTTCACACTAGGCTTTTTTTCAGCATTTTTTTCCACCACCCTTTTTTTTAATGGGTGAAAAACGCTGAAACAAGTGACATACTCTATTGCAAAAAGCCATGGAAAGCACAAAATACTGAGGACAAATAAGCAAGCTTTGTCCATGAGATTTCGGAAATCTCATAGACTTTGTTGGTACTGTAAAACGCAGCTGAAAATTTGCATAAAAAAGCCCGCTAAAAAAACGTCTAGTGTGAATATAGCCTTGTATAACAGTTCGCCAATGAGTTAGGATATATGACCACGATGCAGAAATGCTGCGGATTTTTCCTAAGCGTTTCTGCATCTCCCTGGATTGTCAAGCTCTTTACCAAGTGATTTTAGCATCACTTGGAAAAGTGCTTGACAGCTTGGTCACACTATATAATTCCATGCAACCGGCATGGATTTATATAGTGTGACCAAGTTACAATGCTGCAAATGCAGCATCAATAATAAAAAAAAAGAATAATAATGGTGAAAAATAAAAAAAAACCATTATACTCATCTTCCGATGGTCCTCGATCTTCTTCTCCGGTGCGTCCGGTGTCTTCGGCGGATCACGGTGCTGTAAAAGGACCTTCCATGACGTCATTTAGTCATGTGACAGGTCACGCGACCGCCGATGTCAGCGGTCACGTGACCTGTCACATGACTAAATGGCATCATGGAAGGTCCTTTTACCACCGCGAGCAGCCGAAGAGCCAGCAGCACCGCCGGGAGCAGACAGGGGCCATCAGAAGGTAAGTATATGTTTATTTTTTATTTTAATTCTATTTTAACTACAGGTACTATGGTACCCGGGTCTGGAGGAGAGTCTCTTCATCTCCTGACCCGGGTACCATCCATGCATTGAGTCGTATAGTATCCACATGTGTATTTTTAGTCATTCGGATGTTATGCGTTCCAATGCAAGTCAATGGCGGCTAAATCGCAGCGACTCTGCAAAATTAAAGGACGTGCTGCGGATTTTTCCGCAATGATAATCCGCAGCGGAAATCTCTGCAGCATGTGCACAGCACATGCGGATTATCATTGGGAACCATTGCAGACCTATCACCAAGCGTTTTTTAAGTGTTTCCGCGGCGGAAGTTACGCTGCAGAAACGCCTAAGAAACGCATAGTGGGCACACAGCCTTAAAAGTTCTATGGTGAAGAAAAACACGTGAGATAATAAATGCGAAATATACAATATTTCCCATAATATGACTGAGGATATCTTTAGGGTGTATTCACTGTTTTTTCTTCTGCAGCAAAAATGCTGTGTTTTACAGTACCATCTTAGTGAATGACATTTTTGAAATCTCATTCACATGCTGTTTTTTTGCATTTTTTTTAAATCTGCAGCTTGTCAAGTCTTTCAGAGGTTTTGCAGCATTTTTCACCCATTCAAATGAATGGAAAAATAAACACAAGTAAAAACACCTGAATTTTAAGCAGCGTTTTTCCTGCCTCCTTTGATTTTTGAGGTAGAAAAAAAATGCTGCCAAAATCCAACTTGTGAACACACCTTTATCCTGGTTGTGTTCTAATTGGATATAAAATAGAACGGCCATGATAACATGGGTAGTTAATTGTATGGTGTTTTCACTTTATATATTACCAGGCCGCATTCTATTTGCGCAGAGCTGCTCCGTGAAGATTCTATCACAAGATTCCGTGATGACATCACAGGTGATGGTGACATCACTGCTCACAGTCGCTATATATACAATGCACATAGGCTCACCCGTGCCTTTCTTGGCTCTATAGTGACTGATAGCACTTGCAGTTTTTCACTATGGCTGGAATTGTTTTGGACATTTCTCAGGTAAAAGCACTATTGTTGATCCTTATGATCAATCGTCCTAACAGTGTGCTTCTACCACCCGATGGCGTCCTCAGCTTCACTCACCGGCTGGTGATGGAGCTAGTAAAGGATTGCGTGACCAAACACCGACAACGTCGTCTAACGTCAGACTATCTGACGGATTTACTTCAGAACATCAGGACATTACTACACCAGGTAAGTGGCGGACACTCTGCACAGAACATCTCAATATTAATAGATAATAATGGAGGGATAGAAGCTTTTTCTTCTAATATATCGTATTTTGCAGACCATAAGACGCACCAAAAATTTTTGGGAGGTAAATAGGAAAAACATTTATTATAATAAAATGGGGGTCTGTCTTATAGTCCTGTCTTATAGTCCGAATTTTCGGTTTCTTACTGAGGGGGGTGGTGGCAGTGGAGCGAGGTCACAGGAGGCAGAGTCGCTGCTGCAGGAAGTCGGCAGTAGGAGTGGGGCGCTGCTGTGGGCCCCAAGCTGGGAGGAGCGGGGTGTCCAGAAGGTGCGAGGCTGCGGGCCCTGGGCTTCAAGGAAATGTTAGCGGTAATTCAGGAGGGGAGGCCCTGCTCTGCTTATTGATTTCTCTGCAGTGGGCTTCAAGAAGTAGGCTGCTGGAGATGGCCAATACACAAATTGAGATCTCAGCTCGTCATTGAGCCGAGATCTAAATCTGCACATACACTGCCTCCAGCGGCCATTTGCCTGAAGCCCACCGCCAGAAAATCAATGGGCAGAGCGGGGACTCCCCTCCTAAATCACCGCTAACATTTCCTTGAAGCCCAGGGCCCGCAGCCTCGCACCTCCTGGACACCCCGCTGGCCCGCAGGAGCGCCCCATTTCTACTGCCGGCTTCCTGCAGCAGTGACCCCACCTCCTGTGACCTCACTCCACCACAGCCACCCCCCTGGTAAGCTACATTCAGACAATTATTATTATTAATAATCTGTCTGATATGCTGGGGTGGAGAGCTCCAGAGTAGGGGGAATGCACGGGAGAAATCTTGTATGCGATTGTGGGAAGAGGAGATAAGAGGGGAGTAGAGAAGAAGATCTTGTGAGGATCGGAGGTTGCGTGCAGGTAAGTACCGGGAGACTAGGTCACAGATATATGGAGGAGACAGGTTGTGGGTGGCTTTGCATGCCAAGGTTAGGGTCTTGAACTGGAGTCTCTGGGTAATGTGGAGCCAGTGAAGGGATTGGCGGAGCGAGGGGAAAAGCCAGGGAATAGCGGGGGGACAGGTGGATTAGTCAGACAGCAGAGTTTAGGATAGATTGGAGGGGTGCGAGAGTGTTAGAAGGGAGGTCAAAAATTTTGGAAAAAAAAGCATCTTATAGTCCATAAAATACGGTAAAACACAACGAGTCCCCAAATACAGTATGTAGTCATTGTATCTGCAGACAGAGAACCGATGTCACATACAATTTCCGCCTCCATTCTGACCGCTCTCATCTGAAAATTCTCTTTTCCATTTTTCCTTCTTTATAGGCTGAAGAAAGATCTCAGACTGAAGATTTGGCTGTCTTTAAAGAACTGGCCGAAAAAGTCCTGTCTATACTAGAACGCTCATTGGAACGCCCGGTAAGGATCAATATTAATAGACGCATCTTAATCCACCGTATCTGAGGAGACTTTCTGAGAAAAGGTCTGAAGATGGCGCGGGATTTGTATCGTTACAATTGGTGCATCTGTAAATGTTGGTTTAGTCCTTCATGATTTATGTATTTGGTGATTTAGTAAAATCTTCCACATATTAATTATATATATTATATCTATCAGGAAACAACAGGAGGCGACGCCAAATATGGGCAAAATGTGACCCCGAAAATCCCTGACCCTAATAGGAGTCAGCCGGAGCTGAACAGCGATCTGATTACAGGTGAGCGATCACCCGACCTTCTACAAGGAATGTCCAGATATTACAGAGGACGGAGGATAATGTTAGATTTACTCTCTACTCTGTGTAATGGGAACCTGGCAGCACATTGTTACATATAGAAGTAGTGGTGTGACGGTATAGGCCATTGTCCCCTAATAACAATTGTTTGTAGAAATCCAATGTGCCAGTCAGGAGAAATGTAAAGTAGACACCATATACAAATCAGAATGGAAGTGCGCTGGGGGCGTGAAAGAAGAAATCCAAGTGCAGTGACATGCCCCCAGTGCACTTCCAGGCTAATTTGCAAATCTCTCCTATGTTTCAGCTCTCTTACCATCACTCGTATGTGCAGCGTGGGTGGGGGCTTCCTCATTCATGTGATGGAGGGTCCATTCTGCAGTGCTATAGCAAGTAACATGAAATAAATTAAATTTAAATTGCATTACTGCTCTAGAAAATGGGAAAAAACTAAGATACTGAGCACATAATTTGGCCAATTCATGAATGCCCAGCAGCCAATGACAAGGAGATCTTTTTGTTGGAATCCTCTCCTAATGTGAATCCTCTCCTAGGCTGAAGCCTACATTTATATGGGTAGGTAGGATCCTGTTGTAATTAAAACCACCCCGGGCTGATGTGTGGAGATAGGTTCCCAGCAAAAAAGGTCGCCTTGCCGTGACTGCTAGGCATGCACCCAGCAAAAGAAGGTCGTCTTGCCGTGACTGCTGGGCATGCACCCAGCAAAAAAAAGGGTCACCTTGCCGTGGCTACTTGGCATGCACCCAGAAAAAGAAGGTCGCCTTGCCGTGGCTGCTGGCCATGCATGAATTGGCCAAATTATGTGCTAAGTATCTTCCTTTTATCCTATTTTCTACAGCAGTAATGCAATTCAAATTTAATTTATTTCATGTTTACATGCTATAGCGTTACAGAGTGCAACTTTGTTAGTTATATATTTGGATGGCTACTCTTAGCATGCACCTGTTCACACCCATTTTCTTTTCGGAAGTGATGGTCAGTCTTTTGTTATTTATGAAGGGGTTCCTCCATCATTTACATTACATTTATCTATGGATTCCCCGTATATTCTCATATTTAGAATCCCCATATAACGAGTATTAATCCCATTTACAGACATCTTGTCATTTCTCCGTTATATTGCTGTATTATCTATGTAGGAATAATATCCTCTAATACATTTCATTTCTTCATCATTATTTTAGAAACAACTGAGCTGTCGAATCCTAACAATGGAATTAGTGAGATCCCGGAGATCCAAGAATCCGTAAGTATCATAGAGGGGGATGCGTGTGTGTCATCAGATCATGGGGTGTGAATGACTCGTCCAGTATTATCCCCCATACAACCATGGGACGTCTCTATTCTAAGTGTAGATGACCCTATGGTGTTAATTACATTTGAATTACAGGGAATCTGTCACCAGGTTTATGCTATTTGGTCTGAGAGAAGCATGATGCAGGGACAGAGACCCTGATTCCATGTGTTGATTACTTTACTCGGTGGAGTAGTTGTGATAAAATCACTATTTTTTTCTGCTGCAGAGCTCTGAATGCTGAGTCTTGTATAACCCCGCCCACACCATTGATTGGCAGCTTTCTGTGTACACTGTGCATAGGCAGAAAGCTGCTAATCAGTGGTGGAGGCAGGGGTACAGAGCAATAGGACTACCTGGCTAGACAGATAGTCTTCTAGTGATAATCTACTGATTTTATTGAAACAGCCACACACAGCCTAGTAAGTAACACATCACTGGAATCAGGGTCTCTGCCCCTACATCATGGTGCTTTCAGAATACATAGCAAACACCTGGTGACAGATTACCTGTAAGTCCTCCTCTGTGTGATCTCCCACATTATCCAGAATGTTATAGTAATGTATGATGACCGTTGCAGGGCGGCTCCAGGATTTCGTGGGCCCTGGGCGAAAGAGTCTCAGTGGCCCCTTTAACACATACCACGATTCATGATGCACAGATACCGCAGATAAATATATATATATAGTACAAGGCCGAAGATTTCACTTCTTACATTACATGAGCGATATCTATTGTAAATTCCACAATAACTCAGAAAGCGGCGAATCTTCACAGCTCACAGTGCAGACCGGACAGTAATGTCCTCCACACAGTATAATGGCACCACATAGTCCTCTATACCGTATTATGAGCTCCATATATTGCTCCATATAGAATAATGGACCCCATAAAATGCTCCACACAGGCTGTGCCCCCATATAATGCCCCATGCAGGCTGTGACCCCACACATAATGCCCCATGCAGGCTGGCCCCCCACATAATGCCCCATGCAGGCTTTGACCCCCCACATAATGCTCCATGCAGGCTGTGACCCCCACATAATGCCCCATGCAGGCTTTGACCCCCCACATAATGCCCCATGCAGGCTGTGCCCCCCCCCACATAATGCCCCATGCAGGATGTTCCCCTCCCACATAATGGCCCATGCAGGATGTCACCCCCCATATAATTCCCCATGCAGAATGTCCCTCCCACATAATGTCCCATGCAGGCTGTGCCCACCACATAATGCCCCATGTAGGCTGTGCCCCCCCACATAATGGCCCATGCAGGATGTCACCCCCCATATAATTCCCCATGCAGGATGTCCCCTCCACATAATGCCCCATGCAGGATGTCCCACCCCACATAATGCCCCATGCAGGATGTCCCCCACACATAATGCCCCATGCAGTATATCCCCCCCACATAATGCCTCATGCAGGATGTCACCCCCCATATAATTCCCCATGCAGGATGTCCCCCCCACATAATGCTCCATGCAGGATGTCCCACCCCACATAATGGCCCATACAGGATGTCACCCCCCATATAATGCCCATGAAGAATATCACCCCCCATATAATGCCCCATGCAGGATGTCCCCCCAACACATACTGCCCCATGTAGGATGTCACCTCTCACCCCATATATTGCCCCATGCAGGATGTCACCTCTCACCCCATATAATGCCCCATGCAGGATGTCACTTCTCCCCCCATATAATACCCCATGCAGAATGTCACTCCCCCCATATAATGCCCCATGCAGGATGTCACCCCCCATATAATGCCCCATGCAGAATGTCACCTCTCACCCCATATAAAGCCCTATGCTGGATGTCACTTCCCCCCCCCATATAATGACCCATGCAGGATGTCACTTCTCTCCCTCATATAATACCCCATGCAGGATGTCACCCCCCTATATAATGCCCCATGCAGGATGTCCCCCCCATATAATGCCTCATGTAGGATGTCACCTCTCACCCCATATAATGCCCCATGCAGGATGTCACTCCCCCCATATAATGCCCCATGCAGGATGTCACTTCCCCCCCCCCATATAATACCCCACGCAGGATGTCCCTACCTCCCCCCCATACAATGCCCCATGCAGGATGTCACTTTTCCCCCCATATAATGCCCCATACCTCCATACATAAAAAAAAAAAATCAAATGCTCACCTCACTGCTCACCAGCTGTGGAGAGGTAAGTATTGTGCCGGCCGTGGTCCTGAGCAAGCATTGGGGGGGGGAGCAAGGCCCACTAGCTGGCGCTGGCACCACTCTCCTCTGCTCACCGGTCCCATACCGCGCCAGGGTGCCCGACAGCAAGTGGGCCCCTCGCCTACTCAGGGCTCCGGCACTTGCCTGGGTGTGCTGGGTGCTAGCGCCAGGTCTGCCCAGCGTCCGGTTTGTATCCTCCCAACATCATATCAGTGTAAATCATCTGGGACATAATATGGGGGGAGAAGTTTTTGCATCTGTAACTTTTTTCCTGCATCTTCAATAAATCAGTATTATTTCTTATTCTTTTATAGAGCGTGATCGATTCATTGGTTCCGGCGAGAAAGCCGCATATGAGCGACTATGAAACTTCCAAACTCATCAGCAGTGGAAATTTTGGGTGAGATTTCTGTTGCCATAATCCACATTTCTCAGGGTTCCCTATGACAATGCTTCTGCCCCTGCACTCTGCCATTCAGTGTTATCATAGGGAAATTATATGATCTGTAGCAAATCAAACTGTAAGGAAAGCGATTTAAATAATATAATTACATATAATATAATATATAATATTATTACATTCGCCTGTGCTAGACCCTCATCTGTTCTTATGCTGCCTCCTCCACCTGAGCTTTTCTGCTCTCCACTCTGATCTTTGTTTTGATGGGGGGGCTCCATTATGAAGCTGATCAAAGAAGTTGGCTACACATGGTCACATGAAGGGTGACACCATATTGACGTCAATGACATCTACACCCTCCACCATGACCATGTGGGCCCAATCACTGGCCTCAGCAGCAGAAGAGAGCCCTGGAGCACATTCATTTTGGACCAATTTTATTTGCACTAAATTGTATTTGGTCAGTTATAGCGAATCTGCCCAAAGAGAATTTCGATAGATTCTCGTATCTATAATGTGACCTGGGTGATGGCTCCGGCAGAAGTGGCATTGTGGAGACTTCCAATAGGTGATCTATGTAGTGCTATTTTATGTATTTCTAGATGTGCATTTATAGTGGCTGCCAGACTTTTAGTATTATACATATGCAAATTGTCTCTTCAGAGAGGAAGCAAACTAGAACTCCACCTATAGGAAGTAGCAATCCTAAAAGTCAATATCGACCCTTTAACAAGCCTTGTCACATGACTTAGGATAATAGCCAAAACCAAAATCTCAATTTGCAGGAACTGTGTTCTGGGGTACTGCCCCTCTTCAGTGCAAAGTGTGAGATATGGTTTGACTGGGTGAGAGGTGTCTGACCGGTATCCAAGGGGTTGACGTTTCTCCTTGCGGACATGAGGAGACTTTTAAGCCGCAATGCTCCTCTGGGAAATAGGATTGCTACTTCCTATAGGTGGCACTAGGGTGCTAGTTCTCTTCCTCTCTGAAAAGAGACAATTTGCATATTTCCCAGAAGAGCATTGCAGCTTAAAAGTCTCCTCACCTTGACATGCTTAACATGGCTTTTTCCGCAAGGAGAAACGTTACCGCTTGGATCCCGGTCAGATGCCTCTCACCCAGCCAAACCATATCTCACACTTTGCACTGATGAGTGCTAGTACCCCAAAACATAGTGTCCGAAAATTGAGTTTTTGGTTATGGCTATTATTCCATGTCATATGATAAGGCTCGTTAAAGGGTCGATATTGACTTTTAGGATTACTACTTCCTATAAGGGGCACTAGTGTTCTAGTTCTCTTCCTCTCTGAAGAGACAATTTGCATATTTCCCAGAGGATCATTGAGGCTTAAAAGTCTCCTCACCTTGACAAGCTTAACATTTCACTCTCCGCAAGGAGAAATGTTACCCCTTGGATACCAGTATTAAACATATAATGATTTCTATAGATGGATTATTAATAAGGATTTATTATAACCGATGGATTCTCCTTCTCTCCAGGGCCGTCTACTTAGTGCATCATAAAGACTCACACCAGACCTTTGCTATGAAGAAAATGGCTAAGCGGAACCTAAATACTGCACAGAGATTGGAATGGGCCTTTCTGGAGAGGGACATCTTAACATTTGCTGATTGTCCCTTTGTGGTCTCCATGCTCTGCTCCTTTCCAACTAGATCTCACCTGTGTATGGTCATGGAGTATGTAGGAGGTAAGACACATCTGTTGTATTATATTCATCCCATGTCTGCTTTCATCTTATCACTGCTCATATCATTAGGACATTGTTGGTTACATCCCCACAGAGCATTTACTATAGGTTATCTATTACCAAGATGCTCGTAAATTCATTGATCTTGGTGCAGGGGCGCTATGGGGCTCATCAGTCGGAGGGGGTCTGTCGACGCTCGGCAGTGGGCAGCATCCCTCCACCTGTCATCACAATTTCAGCGGTATTTGCTTCTTCAAGGAGGTGGGGTTGGTGGGGGCAAAAATACTGAGTAGGTGGCTAGTAGGGGCCAAAATACTGAAAGGGGGCCGTATGACTAGATATGGGGGGACTGTGAATGCTGAGTGGAGGTCATCATATTAAGTGGGGTGCTGTGGGGGTCCTCACTCTATATGGAGGCCCCCATTCTGTGTGGGGACATCATACTGAGTGGGGAGTTATGCGGACCATTATATTGTGTGAGGGACTGTGGGAACCATTATCCTGAGTGGGAGGGTTGCTGTGGGAGCCATCACACCGAGTAGGGGGTTGTGGCTGGCCTCCTTCTAAGTGGTGGCCTCCTTAGGAGGATTCACTGTGGGGATACCATACTCATTGAGTGTGGGTGTGGGCATTTTTGGGAGCATCATACTCTAAAATGGCCATAAAAGTTGTATTGCTGGTGAGAACACCAAGCTGCTTCAACAGGGATATAAATATATTTCTTTTTTATTTTTTAGGGTTGGGGGCAATTACAACTTTTGATATGGGGTCTTGTGATTTCTATGTACGCCACTATCTGTGTGATCTCCCCAGGATGTTTCCGCTCACTGCTCATTATACATCATGGTTATCTGCTCGTGGTATATCATGGTTATCTTCTGTATAAACCCCTCACCGGTCATATTTCCTTTCTTCTATAGGTGGAGACTGTGGGACCCTTCTAAGCACCAGGGGTCCTTTCTCTGTCCCCATGGCCCGCTTGTACTTTGCAGAGGCGGTACTTGCCGTGGAATACCTGCATAGTTACGGTGTGGTGCACAGAGACCTGAAGCCGGAAAAGTAAGTGCCCCCGAAGTATAATAAAGTGGGGAAAGTTGTCATTTATTATCATTCAGTCTGTGAGGCTAAAACCATCTTCTCTTTTGCAGCCTCCTGATTACATCTACTGGACATATTAAAGTTACCGATTTTGGGATTTCAAAACTTGGTCTAATGATACCGAAAACCAACACCTACAAGGAATTAGCAGTGGACATCTCCAGAGAGTTCCAGGACCGTGAGGTCAGCATCACCTACAAGAACTTAGCTTGTTATTTGCAAATCTCATCACACTATTGTCTCTTCTCTACGTTCTTCCTTTCTAGAGAACTTTTCCACTAATATTTTATCTTCTGCATTGTGTTTTAACGATGATATCTTGTCATAATAATTGTTTCATCGATTCTCATCTCTATGTTCTGTTGGTTTCCAGTTCTGTGGCACCCCATGTTACATAGCCCCAGAGATCATCCTGAAAGAAGGCTATGGAAGACCTGTTGACTGGTGGTCATTGGGGATCATCCTGTATAAATTCCTGCTGGGATGTGTACCATTTGATGCTGATTCCCTCACTGAGCTTTATAAAAGGGTTGTCATTGGTGAGTAGAATAATCCGATCATTGCGTTGATTGGTTACATTTGTTTAGTTATTTCCTTTGCTCTAAGTTACAGTCCAGTAAAGAGGTTTTATTTTCTGTAATTTTCTATGTAACAGGAGAACTAATTTGGAATTGTGATCGCGCTCCACCCCTGGATGCTCAGAATCTCATCACTGAGCTGCTCAGAAGAAATCCTGTGCGTAGACTTGGGACAGGTAACAGATATACTAGTATTAATATTCCCTTATTAGACCAAGGACATATCGCTCATGTCCATGAAGATCAGCATTTCTCTATCAGCTCATCTACTGTATTTCTAGTTCTCCACACTAAGACTTCCAGTTTATTTCCTTCATGTCGGCTCAGTTTTGTCATTAGTTCAGATTACGATAAACTGTTCATATATGGAGCCATCCCTGACTATGTCCGCATCACTTTTGTTTTTCTTTTTCTAGGAGGAGCATTTGAGATCAAGGTTCATCCATTCCTGAGTGACTTGGACTTTGACAACATTCTGAGCCAGGAGCTGGAGTATGTTCCTCAGCTTGTTTCAGACGCAGACACCAGCTTATTTATCAGTAAGTAGAAGGAGACGTCATCTAGACTAAGCGACTGTTTGTCTCATCTTCCCTAATATGTGATCATCTGTTCCCATTAATATTAGTGATAAATAGTGACTGTGTTATACTGACAACCTCTAATAATACTTCATTACCTATTTCTTGTAGATCATTCTGATATAAACAAACATCTGGTCTCAAAGGATGAGGAAGGCACAAGTGAGAACAATGAGAGCCTTGACTTCCAAAATTTTACGTCATCTTCTGAAAAGCTTTGTAAAGTAAGTATGTGATTAATAAATCCAAAATATGTAAAAAAAAAGAAAAAAAACTCTAAAAGTACATAAAAAAATATTTTATATCTTATTTTTATCCGTATTTAGCTCTGTACCATCGCTACCAGGATGGTGAACAATGAGGATCCCAATGCCCCTCCAGAGTATACACAAGAAACCAACACAAACATCTCAGAAATGTGAGTAGATTAGAAAGGGTCATTACTTCATTACTGGGAGTTCCAGGCTGATCTATGTACACAACACCAAATATAGGACATAAATAACAGAATATCAAATGCAGCATTCACCGTTTCATGGTTAACGGTCATTGTACTTTTGGCTTCAGAAAATGCAGAAGATAACAGCCCATAATTGTGGCATGTCATGCATTTTTAGCACTGCCTACTCTGTAGGAGAGCTGTAGTATTACTTGCCAGACATTCTTGGTAGTTGTGTTCTGATCCATGGAAGGTAGTTTGGAGCAGAAAACCTTCCCCACTATGACAGTCATATGTCCTATTAGGCCTTATAGTCAGTGTTCTTATAGTGAGACAACCCATTTTATACTGTGTTTACTTACGATTTACATGTTTTTCTTCTTCAAACAGGCAGAAAGAATCTGTTCCTGTATGTAATACAGACGATGCTGTTACCATCTTGCCACCCTCGTCCCCATTGCCAGGTATGTACATGTCTACAGCACCAACAATGTGAATGTTGACTTCAAGGCTCAAATATTTCCACATGGTTTTTCTGGTCTACTATGTTATCCATGTTTCATGGATCTCAGCTATGTTGACCATGGGTTCGTACTGTATCCCTATTTCCCTAATTTTGTACAGGAGGTTTTTTTCATGTATTCTGTTTATTACGTTGCATCATCTTTTAACCTAGTGAGATATAGCGACTGTGTTATACTGACACCCTCTAACAATCCTTCCTTACCTATGTCTTGTAGATCGCTCTGATGAAAACAACCATCTGATCTCAGAGGATAAGGAGGGCACAAGTGAGGACGATGAGAACTTTATCTTCCGAATATTTGCATCATCATCTTCTGAGAGGCTTTCTAAAGTAAGTATGTGATCGATAAATCCAAAATATGTACAAAAAAGGATCTACAAAATTAAAAAGTATATATATTTAATAACTTATTGTTATCCACATTTAGCACTCTACCACCACTAACGGGATGGTGAACAACGAGGATCCCAAGGCCCCTCCAGAGTGTACACCAGAATCCAACACAAACATCTCAGAAATGTGAGTAGATTATGGGGTCATTACTGGGAGCTCCAGGCTGATATATGTGCACAACATCAAACATAGGACATAAATACCATAATATCAAATGCAGCATCCACTGCCCCATGGTTATGGGTCATTGTGCTTTCAGCTTTCGGAATTGTTGGATATAACAGCCCATAATTGTGGCCGGTCATGCACTTTTAGTGCTGCCCTCACTGTAGGAGAGATGTAGTATGAAATGCCGGCCATTCTTGGTAGTTGTTTTCCTCTCAGCTCTCTATAAAAGGTAGTCTTGAGCAGAAGACCTTCCCCACTATGACAGTCATATGTCCTACTAGTCCTTATAGTCAGTGTTCTTCTAGTGAGACAACCCCTTTTATATGGAGTTTACTTGAGATTTACATGTTTTTCTTCTTCAAACAGGCAGAAAGTATCTGTTCCTGTATGTAATACAGACGATGCTGTTACCATCTTGCCACCCTCGTCCCCATTGCCAGGTATGTACATGTCTACAGCACCAGCAATGTGAATGTTGACTTCAAGGCTCAAATATTCCCACATGGTTTTTATACAATACTATAGGTCTCTTATGTTATCCATATTATGACAAAGCAGATCCTATAAGAAGATATTGTTATTGATTTTTTTTTTTAATTTTTCATCAGAATTTCCATCTCATGAAGAAAGAAAATCGGCAATAAATCTGAGTATGGAGCAACAAAACTCAGAAAATGGAAAAAATGGGAAAAAGAGACGAGGTAAGTGTGAGAATCAACTCCATGTTGTGTGATGTCAGTGAGAATAATTCATGTGGAGTAGATGTCATCTGTCAGTGATGGGATTGTCACATGTATGATTGCTGACAATGACCCCTGACCTCTGTATGATAATATTCCTCTGCCGTCCGGCCACAGTGACTGCACAGCATTATCATGTAATATGGAGTCCCATCACTTACATTATATTTATTTCTCTTCTCATAGGTTCCATCTTCCGCCGGATCTTATCATCCTGCCGGCGTGGATTATCCAGGGCTGCTCGCGCATTTGCATGCTGTCACTGTTGCCCTAAAACCATCTAAAAGACGGGACACCTAAGCATCTAGCGCCCTGAAGTCCAGCAGATCCATCATCACTGCTGGAGCTGTATAGAAGGACCTTCACCATCTACCTGTGGCCTTCTGACTGGTCAACCTGGACAAGTTTCAGTAACGCCTCTGTCATCGGGCTCCGCGGTATTCATACTGCTCGTCTGACTTGTCATTTACTGATCACCTGGTATCTGACCTCGGCTATCTTCCTGACTTTGATTTAGTCTATTGATAATGTTCACGATTTTATTCATCCCATTATTAATTAAAAAAAAGTAAAATCTGTTACTGTTGCTCTGATTCCTTTTTGTCTTGAATTCACAAATACTTGTAACTCACTAATTGCTCTTCTTCTCACTAAATGTATTTCTCATTATCCTTAATGCAGCAGTCAGTCTCATATTTCTGTCCAGCAGTTACACTGGTGCCTCCACCCTGTACCAGTCATTACACTCATCCACAAACCTCTCCACACTGCTGCACAGTCCTGCATCTCTACCATATCTACACTCCAATGAGCTAAGATTAACATCCTCCATAATCAGGACCTCCCACTCTCATGTCCAAGACATTTTCTCTGCTGCACCAGCTCTCAGGAGTGCACTACTGCAGGCAATCATGTTCATTCCCACTATCAGAGATTTTAAGTGTGCAGTAGAAACAGATTATTTGTGGCAGGACTATCAAATCACCTCACTATTCTAAGTTTTTCCTACAGCACTCAGTAGCACTTAATATTTGTACATATACAGATAATGGTTGGTGACTGGTTCATGCAGCCTTAATTCCACAAAGATAGAAATAAAAGGTCAACATGTTTCATACATCCAAACCATCCTTAATCATGGCAGAAAAACATAATTTTAAGTTCCCACTATAAATATTTGGTGAGATATCACAGCTGTGTATTTTCACAGCACAAAGAACGCATCTTACAGATCAGCAAATCACAGTGTGCTGACGCTTAGTGTTGTAGTTTTGAACAACACCATTCATTTTATCATATAATGTGTTGAAAAATGAGAAAAAATGCCAGGTTTGGGCTCCTTCATTTTACAGTGTGTATTGTGTTGTAAAAACAAACTGACAAAATGATTCAGAGTCAGTAGTACGATTACTGTGATACCAAACTTATAAGGTTTATATATATATATATATATATATATATATATATATATATATATATATATACAGTGTTTAGCATAAATCAGTACACCCAAATAGATTTGTCAGCAAACCTGTAGTTTCCTTTCAGAATCATCATTTTATATGGGATACCATACTACAAAATACTCTCGCAAATTTGAGCCATTGAATGCAAACAAGATTTGGTATTTTGCAGACCCCAAAAAAGTAATTTTCTTAACAAACTCATTCAAGATCATGTTTCAAAAATGAGAACATCCCAGTAACAGTCTTAAGAGAAAAGCTAAGTTTAGACAACAAAATTCTAATTAACAAGAACTGAACCACAGGTAAGTGTAATTATTCATTAAACAGATGTCCAGCAGACAGGTGTCTGTAAAAGGAAGTTACTTAATAAAGAAAACTCCTTCCCATTTCATGCTATCAGCAATGGCACCACATAGAAGGGAAATGTCACAAAACCTGAGAAAGAAAATAATTTCTTTGCAATAAATGTGAAGTCTACAAGAAGATCAGCAAAACTTTACTTATCAGTCAGAATACTGTAGCAAAAGTGATGCAAAACTATAACAAAGATGGAACTGCAACCATCTTACAGAGACGTCCAGGCCGACTATGGAAGTTAACACCTAAACAAAAGCGTCCTCTGATGAGAAGGGTAAGTGGCACCACATAGAAGAGAAATGTCACAAGACATTTCTGAGAAAGAAACTAATTTCTTTACAAAAAATGTGAAGTCTACAAGAAGATCAGCAAAGCTTTTCTTATCAGTCAGATGGAAGCTAACATCTAAACAAAAGCATCTTCTGATGAGAAGAAAATCGACAGGCAAATTCATTGCTATTAGCTGAAGAAGTAGAAAGCCAAACTAGGGTGAGTGTTTTCCATGACACGACACGGTGTACACTGCAAATGAATGGCATTCATGGTGTCCTCCACAAAGGAAGCCTCTCTCCCTTAAAGCCCATGAACAATAAAAGTCCGTCTACAATTTGCCAGGGTCCATGCTTAAAACTATGAGGACTACCGGGACTGTATACTGTGTATGTGCATCTTATGTGTATGTCCGTATTTTATGTTTGTGTGCACTATGTATATGCATACGTTAAAATGTGTATAGAGTATTAGGATGTGCAAATTTTATATGTGTGCCTAATATAAATATACATGGAAATGTATATGTAGGTGGTGCCTGATGGAGGGTGGGGGGCCCAGATCAGAAGTCCTGATTAAGGGCCCTTCACTGTCATTGTCTGCCCCTTATATAAACAGTAAAATCTCCTTTAATAACTGGACTTCCATTGGGGTGGACTTCTCATAGATGGCCAGTATGCATACTATATTATGAATCTGGGCATCTCTCACAGAAAATCTGATCTGGATATGAGGGTTGTCTTCTATAAGCGGTGATGTTTTGGAGAGATTTAGGGAAAAGTCCCAATGCTTATCCATCGATCTGGTAATTTGAGTAAAATATTTGTGTTGATAACTGATCACAAAGTCACAAAATATGTAAGATTTGGCATAACCTGGTTCATTTTTCAAAAAGTTATGCTCAATTTTTTTAGCACCAAGTTTTGTTGCTTTTTTGTAGACTTACACTAACTTAGTATATTGTGTGAGAATTAAATGAATTATGAATTAGTTGGCGCATTTTACCACACTCTGGGGGTCCCTGACAGTCCTTCTTTACCGGCCCTGTAGTGATGCCAATGTAAACTTCCAAGTGACCGCGCAGTCAATCACTGTCACGAATGCAGGACAACCTATGATTAGCTAATTTTTGGGAAATCCTTATAACAAAAGGGGATTGAAAACATTTACAATTATTTTAAAAGCATTAAAAAAAAACAGACCCAATACTTATAATTAGTTTGTTGAAAGTAGTCTAATTAAAGGGAGCTGAAAGGATTAGAGATTATGAACCCGATTCACCAGTGTTTTTGCCAGAAAACTGGCATAAAGCTCTTGAAAAGTTGCAAAGTTTTGTGACTTTTCCCATTTTCACATAATTTTAACTTCTTTAACCCCTTAAGCCCCGCGGGTGGTTTGCACGTTAATGACCGGGCCAATTTTTACAATTCTGACCACTGTCACTTTATGAGGTAATTACTCTGGAACGCTTCAACGGATCCCCCTGATTCTGAGATTGTTTTTTCGTGACATATTGTACTTCATGATTGTGGAAAAATTTCTTCGATATCACTTGCGTTTATTTGTGAAAAAAACGGAAATTTGGCGAAAATTTTGAAAATTTTGCAATTTTCAAAATTTTAATTTTTAAGCCCTGAAATCAGAGCGATATGTCACACAAAAGAGTTAATAAATAACATTTCCCACATGTCTACTTTACATGGTATCCGCTAACAATTTGAGCCGATTTTCCATTCAATTTGTTAGCGGATACCATGTTGCATTTAGAGAGTCCCTGCGTGCCCAAACATTGGAGCTCCCCCACAAGTGACCCCATTTTGGAAACTAGACCCCCCAAGGCACCTATCTAGATTCATAGTGAGCACTTGGAACCCCAGGTGCTTCACAAATTGATTCATAAAAATGAAAAAGTGTTTTTTTTTTTCACTTTTTCATTTTTACGAATCAATTTGTGAAGCACCTGGGGATTCCAAGTGCTCACTATGCATCTAGATAGGTGCCTTCGGGGGTCTAGTTTCCAAAATGGGGTCACTTGTGGGGGAGCTCCAATGTTTGGGCACACAGGGGCTCTCCAAACGCAACATGGCGTCCGCTAACAATTTGAGCCGATTTTCCATTCAATTTGTTAGCGGACACCATGTCGCGTTTGGAGAGCCCGTGATGTGCCTAAACAGTGGAGCTCCCCCACAAGTGTCCCCATTTTGGAAACTATACCCCTCAAGGATTTTATTAAGGTGTATAGTGAACATTTTGAACCCAGAGGTACGGCACAGAATTTGTTTACATTAGGTCATCATATTGAATAAGTTGTCATTATTCTTGAGCGCAAGTGCTCGCTACTTGAGTTTGCATCGGGTACTCAGGTATGCACCATGTACAGCGTGTGCTCGAGTGACATGCTCGAGTCCCTGCTCCGCATGTTTCACGGTTATTAGACACCCCAAAAAAAACATGTGGGGATCGCTCGTGCATGGCAGGCAATCCCCGTAAAGTTTTTTGGCCGCGAAGCATATGGGGCAGAGACTCGAGCATGTCACTCAAATACCCACGATACTCAATGCATACCAGAGCACCCGATGCAAACTCAAGTAGCGAGCACTTGCTCTCAACACTAGTCGCCATATCGTCATCTTTTTTTCTTACTTTTGAAAAAAATCCCAACCCCAGCCCTAACCCTAGCACAACCCTAGCCCCAGCACAACCCTAGCCCCAGCACAACCCTAGCCCCAGCACAACCCTAGTCCCAAACCCAGCCCTAACCCTAGCCCAATCCTAACCCAAGAGTTTATTTTTGACGCCACTCCTTGTGCGGTATAAGTGATTAGACGACTTTATTCTTCGGGTCGGTGTGATTACAGCAATGCCAGAATCATATGGGTTTTTATGACTGACAGCTGTCACACACTAAAAGACGCCTTTTTTTTTTAAATCTAGTTTTTGCATCGCCATATTTTGAGAGCTATAATTTTTCCAGATTTTGGCAGACAGTCATGTGACGGCTCGTTTTTTGCGGGATGACTTGACGTTGTTATTGGTGCCATTTTCAGGCACGTGACATTTTTTGATCGCTTTCTATTCCGATTTTTGGGAGGCAGAATAAACAAAAACCAACAATTCAGGAATTGTTTTTTTGTTTTTTTTTTATTCTGTTCTGCATGTGGTAAAATTGATGAGGTAGCTTTATTCTTCGGGTCAGTACGTTTACAGCGGTACCACATTTGTATCATTTTTCTATGTTTTGGCGCTTATACACAATAAAAGCTATTTTATAGAAAAAAATATTTTTTAGTATCGCTTTATTCTGAGAGCTATAACTTTTTTATTTTTCGGATGATGGAGCTGTATGGCGGCTTGTTTTTTGCGGGACGAGATGACGTTTTCAGCGGTATCATTTTTATTTATATGCGTCTTTTTGATCGCGTGTTATTCCACTTTTTGTTTGGCGGTATGGTGATAAAGCATTGCTTTTTGCTTCTTTTTTTTTTTTTTTTTTTTTACCGTGTTCACTGAAGGGGTTAACTAGTGGGACAGTTTTATAGGTCAGGTTTTTCCGGACGCGGCGATACCAAATATTTTTTTTATAATAATATTTATTGATGGGTACATTATATTTTTATTTTTGGTGTATTATTTTTTTTATTTTTTTATAATATTTTTGCACATTTTTTTTTTTCCACTTTCACACAGTTTATACACTTTATTACTTTGTCCCACTCTGGGACTTTCACTTTTTTTTTTTATGATCGCCTGCATGGCACAGGAATGGAGCACCATCCCTATGCCATGAAGGCTGTCAGAAATGCACAGTGTGAAGATTGCTTGGAGATGCACTGCGCATGTCCAAGCAATCTTCCTGCTCTCTGGTGACCCGGATGTTGTCATGACGACATCGGGTCGTCATGGCAACACCCGGGAAGCCTTTGCAGACTGCGCTGGAAGCCGGAAGAGGAGGTGGGTATCGCCGATCACCTCCCCTTGCCCCCGCAATGCAGCGATCGACTTCGATCGCAGCATCGCGGGGGTTAATGTGCTGGGAGCGGTGCAGGACCGCTCCCTGCACATAGTACCGGGTGTCAGCTGTGACAATCAGCTGACACCCGGCGGCGATCGCGCCCGCACAGCCTATGTGCGCGCGCGATCGCGATGACGTACTAATACGAGTCTGGCTCTTAAGTCCCAGGGCACAGACGCGTATTAGTACGTCAGATGTTATTAAGGGGTTAAAGCCCAAGACGTACTGATACGTATCTGCGCCCTGGGACTTAAGAGCCTGATATGTATTAGTACATCTTTGCGATCGCGCCCGCACACAGGCTGTGCGGGCGTGATCGCCGCCGGGTGTCAACTGATTGTCACAGCTGACACCCGGTGCTATGTGCTGGGAGAGGTCCCGCACATTAACCCCCGCAATGCTGCGATCAAAGTCGTTCGCAGCATTGCGGGGGCAAGGGGAGGTGATCGGGATAGTCACCTCTCCTGCCGATTTCCAGCAATGTGTGCCGCGGCTTCCCGGATGTTGCCATGATGACCCGATTCATTGAGGGGTGCAGTTTTAAAAATGGTGTCACTTTTGGGTATTTTCAGTCATAAAGACCCCTCAAAGTGACTTCAAATGTGATGCGGTCCCTAATAAAATGTTTTTGTAAATTTTGTTGGAAAAATGAGAAATCGCTGGTCAATTTTAACCCTTATAGCGCCCTAATAAAAATAAATTTGGGTTCCAAAATTGTGCTGATGTAAAGTAGACATATGGGAAATGTTATTTATTTACTTTTTTTGTGTGACATATCTCTCCGATTTAAGGGCATAAAAATTCAAATTTTGAAAATTGCAAAATTTTCAACATTTTCGCCAAATATCTGTTTTTTCACAAATAAACACAAGTGATATCGAAGAAATTCTACCACAATCATAAAGTACAATATGTCATGAAAAAATATTCTCAGAACCAGGGGGATCCGTTGAAGCGTTCCAGAGTAATTACCTCATAAAGTGACAGTGGTCAGAATTGTAAAAATTGGCCTTCTCATTAACGTGCAAACCACTTTGGGTTGTAAAGGGGTTAAGGACTCTACTTGCATATACAGTCATGGCGGAAAGTGCTGGCACCCTTGAAATTGTTTCAGAAAATTACACATGTTTTATTACACGCATGTTTATTTCCTTTGTGTTTATTGGAACAACACAAAAAAACTGAGAAAAAAAAGGCAAATTGGACATAATTTCACACAAAACTCCAAAAATGGGCCGGAATACATATATATATTTTTGATGGGACAACACTGAAGATGCGACACTTTGATACAATGTACAGTAGTCAGTGTACAGCTTGTTTAACTGTAAATTTGGTGTGCCTGCAAAATAACTCAACACACAGCCATTAATGTCTAAACCGCTGGCAACAAAAGTGAGTACACCCCTAAGTGTGTTCTCAGCTGATGTTATTTGTTGGTTTTTCTTTGCATCCCGAACAATTTTCTTGGCAGTTGTGGCTGAAATTTTTGTTGGTCTACCTGACTGTGGTTTGGTTTTTACAGAGCATCTGATTTTCCATTTGTTAATCACAGTTTGAACACTGCAGACTGGCATTATCAATTCCTGGGATATCTTTTTGTATCCCTTTCCTGTGTTATACTCTTTTTGCCTCCCTTTCCTGTGTTATACAGTTCAACTACCTTTTCCCGTAGATCCGTTGATAATTCTTTTGCTTTCCCCATCTCAAAATCCAGAAAAGTCAGTGGCTGGATCCCAGAAACTCACTCAGCTTTATGCACACACACTGATTACAAGCAAACAGGTCATAGGTAGTGTTGAGCATTCCGATACTGAAATATCGGGTATCGGCCGATATTCGCGGTATCGGAATTCCGATACTTAATTCCGATACTATTGCAATATCGTATACCGGAATCGGAAGTTCCCATAATGCAATGAGACATTTTCATTTTATTCAGCCAATGAGGATCCTAAGAAGTGTGGGCACATCCTGTTAGGCATGTAGGCATCTTAACTAATGGCATGGCTGTGATTGGCTGCTGAAATGATGTCATGATGCACTATAAAAGCCACCGCCGCCATTTTGAGCTCACTCTGCTGTGAATTCAGTTAGGGATAGGACGCTGTTGTTCTGAGGGACAGTTTTAGCTACCTATTTGCTCTATACTGCTTTACCCAAGCTACTTTCTAAATCACTGTGCCTTGCAGTGCTAGTGCACAGTTCCCTGTGCTGTTCACCGCTATCTGCAAGGTCTGTGTGTGTGAGTGCAGCTCACCCTGTAGTGTGTGCTTCAGCCAAGTCTGGTTGTAGTGCACTCAGTGTGTGTCACTGCCTCATACATTGTCCTTTTTTGCCAATTCATAATTTTTCCTGATATCTCCTATTAGTGTGGTGGTTCCATCTGTATTCAGCTAAATTGGTTCCAAACACACTATATAGGAGTAGATAGAGAAATTTTTTTCCGTCTTGCAGCACTAGTGCACAGTGCTCTGCATCTGTACTGTTCACCGCTGTCTGCAAGGTCTGGTGTGTGAGTGCAGCTCACCCTGTAGTGTGTGCTTCAACCCCGTCTGGTTGTAGTGCACTCAGTGTGTGTCACTGCCTCATACATTGTCCTTTATTGCCAATTCATAATTTTTCCTGATATCTCCTATTAGTGTGGTGGTTCCATCTGTATTCAGCTAAATTGGTTCCAAACACACTATATAGGAGTAGATAGAGAATTTTTTTCCGTCTTGCAGCACTAGTGCACAGTGCTCTGCATCTGTACTGTTCACCGCTGTCTGCAAGGTCTGGTGTGTGAGTGCAGCTCACCCTGTAGTGTGTGCTTCAACCCCGTCTGGTTGTAGTGCACTCAGTGTGTGTCACTGCCTCATACATTGTCCTTTATTGCCAATTCATAATTTTTCCTGATATCTCCTATTAGTGTGGTGGTTCCATCCATATTCAGCTAAATTGATTCCAAACACACTATATAGGAGTAGATAGAGGAGCCTTTCTGCAGCATTGGGCCCTGCAGCCCCAGCCAGATTAGTATTAGCCTATTTTTTGCAGCCTCATCTATTGCATTGTAGGTTACCTTCCTACATTGTAATAGCTACAAAAAGTTTGTGATACTATCGTTATTACATCTTTAGGCACATCCAGTGTCTTTTTGTGACAAAAAAAACCTAAATAAAGTTCACCAAACACTCCACTTTACAGTTGTGTAGGCCACATTAGCTCATATTAAAGTCTAGTCCACACTTTATAAAATTAGTGTTTCTTATACCTGTTAGCAGCTGTTCAGGAATAAGCACACTAAGCCCTTAGTACTTTTCTGCCTATCTTTATCAGTCTACCAAGATGAAGAAGGCAGGGAGTAAGGCATGTGGTCGTGGTCGTGGGCGTGGGCGTGGAGTTTCTGCAGGGAGAGGACGTGAGGATTCTGTGCCTGCAGGGAGAGGACGTGGGGATTCTGTGCCTGCTGCGGGCACCAGTGACTCAGCATCCCCCAGTTTTACCAGGGAACAGTCCTTTATGCGCAGCTTTGTAGGAGCTAGCCGTACCCCACTGCTGCGCGAGGACCAAATTGAAGCCGTTGTCGGATGGATGGCAGCTAACGCATCGACTTCAATTAGTTCCAGATCCTCTCAGGTCCTGAGCACTGAAGAGCACCCATCTGTCTCTTCACCACCTGCCAAATTGCCCAGGCAGTCAGAGAGCCCTGGACAGGAGCCATCTCTACTTCTGTTCTCTGAATCTCTTGGCTTGGAAAGAGGGGGCCAGCCAAGCAGAATTCGAGAATTTGAAGAAGAGGTAGTATGCAGTGATGCGCAACCGTTTTGTCTCTCTGAATCTGAAGAGGCGGGTGGGCCAGTGCCTATGGTCAGCAGCACACCTCAGTACGCATCTGATGATGAGACTCAGGTGCCACTTTCTGGTGCGTACTGTGCTGTCGAGACTACCCAGGAGAAGCAGTTGTTTGAAGAGGGTGGTGTAGATGATGAGGTCCTTGACCCATCATGGCGTGAGGGACAGGAAGGTGGTGGGAGCAGCTCTGAGGAAGAGATTCCCCGAACGGCCCAAAAAGGAGGGAGAGGGAGGGGGCAGACTTGGTTGCCTGTAGCCTCCACTTCGGCACCCATTAGGAGCATGGCTCTTCCAAAATCCAAAGCGGGCGCTCCCAAGACTTGCAGTGCCTGGTCCTTTTTTGACACAGTTGCAGATGACATTTGCTTTGTCAAATGCAAGCTGTGTAATCAGAAGGTGAAAAGAGGGAAAAGTGTCAGCAACCTCAATACCACAAATATGTGGAAACATGTGCGGACCAAGCACGTGGTGGAGTTACACAAACACACTGAAGACCTAGGCCAACCTACAGCGCCACCTACCACCTCTTCAGCTCGTGTTGTAGCCTCTTCCTCCAGCTCACACACAGCTGGTTCGGCTTCCTCACAGGATCGCCATGGAAGAATCTCTGGCACTGTTGTACAGAGACACAGTGTAATTCCACCCACAGCACCACTTTCCCAGTCATCCTCACACTCCCAGGCCAGTCTACAGCCATCGTTAGCACAGGCATGGGAGAAAAGGCGCCCATACTCGGCAAACCACCCCCGAGCACAGGCTCTGAATGCTGGCATTGCTAAACTACTGGCCCTTGAAATGCTATCATTCAGGCTGGTGGAGACTGACACATTCCGTAACTTTATGGCATTGGCAGTCCCACAATACAACGTGCCCAGCCGCTTTTATTTCAGCAGGCAAGCCGTCCCTGCCCTGCAACATCATGTGGAGGGAAAAATTAAACATGCGCTACAAAACGCCGTCAGTAGCAAGGTCCACCTGACCACTGATGCGTGGACCAGTAAGCATGGACAGGGACGATACCTTTCCCTCACTGCCCATTGGGTAAATGTTGTGGAGCCGGGTACAGATCTTGAGAGTGGCGCTGTACGTGTTCTGCCAACTCCAAGGATTGCAGGAATCCAGTCTGTACACATTGACTCCTCCTCATACTCCAGTTCCTCTGAATCAGCGCTGCAGGAGCCGTCACGGTCTACCTCCACATCGACCCATGAACGGTTACCTGTTATGATGACCGATATGAGCACAGCCGTGGCCAAACGTCAACAGGCCGTATTAAAATTAATTTCTTTGGGGAATCGAAGCCACACAGCGCAGGAGCTCTGGAATGCCATCAAGCAGCAGAGTGACGTGTGGTTTGTGCCAGCGAATCTCCAGCCAGGCATGGTAGTGTGTGACAATGGCCGAAATCTGGTGGCAGCTCTGGGCCTAGGCAACCTCACTCACATCCCATGTCTGGCACATGTGCTCAACTTGGTCGTGCAGAGTTTTTTGAGGGACTATCCGGATCTTGATGCACTGCTTCACAAGGTCCGCATAGAGTGCGCTCACTTGCGGCGTTCCAGCAATGCAAGATCACGCATTGCAGCTCTGCAGCGCCGATTATGTCTTCCGGAACATCGCATCATATGTGACCTACCCACCAGGTGGAATTCAACGTTACATATGTTGGAGAGGTTGTGTGAGCAGCAGGCAGCAGTAATGGAGTACCAGCTGCAGCAGGCGCAAACAAGTCGCAGTGCGCGCCGTTCACACTTCACCACCACTGAGTGGGCCTCTATGAAGGACATTTGCCACGTTTTGCGTGCCTTCGATTATTCCACGCGGATGGCGAGTGCAGATGATGCACTAGTCAGCATGACTATCCCCCTTATCTGCCTGCTTGAAAAAACACTGCAAGCACTAAGGGACGAGGTTTTGGAAGAGGTGGAGGATGAGGAGTCACAAATGCCATCTGCTTCTCTACAGTCTGCGCAACGTGGTTCCTCACAAAGGCCTAGGCAGGGGACACTTTGTGAGGAGGATGAGGAGGAGTCAATGGATGAGGAAGACATCTGTCCAGAGGAGGGAGGTACACAATGCTCTAGTAGTCAGTATCTAGAGCGAGGGTGGGGTGATGCAGAGCAGGCAGAGATCACGCCTCAAGCAGGGGACAGCGTTTCTTGGCCAGTTGGCAGTCTGCAGCACATGGTTGATTTCATGCTGCAGTGCCTCAGAAACGACCGCCGCATCGCCCACATTCTCAACACGGCTGATTATTGGGTGTCCACCCTCCTAGATCCTCGCTACCGGGACAACTTACAAAGCCTCATAACACCATTGAACCGGGAGCGTAAAATGCGGGAGTACCAAGACGCACTGGTGCATTCCATCATGTTCTCCATTCCAACCGAGAGCAGTGCTGCTAGTGCTTTACAAAGCAGCTCAGTGCGTCGAGGCAGTGGAGGAAGCTCTGCACAAAGAGGGAGCAGAAGCAGCGCCTCAGCACAAGGCAAGACCAGTATGGCCGAAATGTGGCAAAGTTTTGTGTCCCCGCCGCCACAAATGTCTACACCATCACAGACAGCTCCAGTCAGCAGGAGGCAACGTTTCCGTCAGATGGTGACAGACTACATGTCTTGCCCTCTTAGTGTACTCCCAGACGGCTCTTCTCCCTTCAAGTTTTGGGTCTGTAAGCTGGATACATGGCCAGAGCTTAGTCAGTATGCACTGGAGGTGCTAGCTTGCCCTGCTGCTAGTGTATTATCGGAACGCGTCTTTAGTGCCGCAGGTGGTGTACTAACAGACCGTCGCATGCGACTATCCTCCGATAACGTTGACCGGCTTACTTTTCTCAAAATGAACAAGGCCTGGATCTCTCATGAATTTGCCAGTCCTCTTCCAGAATAAATAATTGGTTGGCAACAGTATCCAGGTCTCCTGTTCTGTTCATGTTTCTACCACCTGAACTGTAATCCCTGAGCTCCAACACCGCCAGTTGGCGCTCGGAAGTGCCGTCTGCACAGTCAACACTTGCTGCCGTGTTATTGGGGTTCAGTAACGTCAGCTGTTCTCCTGCTGTGCGGACGGCAATTTCTCCTGATTTGTCCACATCCACTGTACTACACATTTTAAAGTTGCTCCAATTACTCCTCTGGCTCCTCTGTTTTCATTCTTATCCCTGGGCTCCAGCACCGCCAGTTGGCGCTCGGAAGTGCTGTCTGCACAGTCAACACTTGCTACCATGTTATTGGGGTTCAGTAACGTCAGCTGTTCCCCTGCTGTGCGGACGGCAATTTCTCCTGCTCTGTCCACATTCTCACTACTACAGATTTTAAAGTTGCTCCAATTACACCTCTGGCTCCTCTGTTTTCATTCTTATCCCTGGGCTCCAGCACCGCCAGTTGGCGCTCGGAAGTGCCGTCTGCACAGTCAACACTTGCTGCGGTGTTATTGGGGTTCGGTAACGTCAGCTGTTCCCCTGCTGTGTTCACGGCAATTTCTCCTGCTCTGTCCATATTCACTGTGCTACTTATTTAAAACTTGCTCCAATTACACCTCTGGCTCCTCCGTTTTTAGTATTTACCCTGGGCTCCAACACCGCCAGTTGGCGCTCGGAAGTGCTGTCTGCACAGTCAACACTTGCTGCCGTGTTATTGGGGTTCAGTAACGTCAGCTGTTCCCCTGCTGTGTTCACGGCAATTTCTCCTGCTCTGTCCATATTCACTGTGCTACTTATTTAAAACTTGCTCCAATTACACCTCTGGCTCCTCCGTTTTTAGTATTTACCCTGGGCTCCAATACCGCTAGTTGCTGCTCAGAAGTGCCGTCTGCACAGTCAACGCTTGCTCCAGTGTTATTGGGATTCAGTAACGTCAGCTGATCCCCAGCTGTGTGTCCGGCAAATTCTCCTGCTTTGTCCACATCCACTGTAGTACGGATTTAAAACCTCCTCCAAATACACCTCTGGCTCTTCTGTTTTTAGTATTTACCCTGGGCTCCAGCACCGCCAGCTGGTTCTCGGCAGTTCCATTGGCTCTTGTACCTTCTGCTACCCATCCGGGTTCCAGTACCGTCAGCTGGTTCTCGGCAGTGTCTTTGGCACGGGTACTCCCTCCTGCCCAGCCTGGTTCCAGCACGCCAGCTGTTTCCGGGTAGTGTCAACGTCACTTTGCCTCCAATGCGTTGTCCTGTCGTGTTGCGGTCGGGTTAGCCGACTCTATGGTGCCTGCAGTTTAGGTGACTCCTATGTGGGCTGCGGGATCTGGCAATGAAGGCTGGTTCCATAGTGCCAATAGGACAAGCACCCTCTGTAGGACTGTGGGTTTTGGTAACTGCGGCCGGCTCGCGGCCTTGAACTTTTTTTTTACATGGGTACCTTCTGCTACCCATCCGGGTTCCAGTACCGTCAGCTGGTTCTCGGCAGTGCCTTTGGATTAGGTGCCTCCTTCTCGGTATCCAAGTTCCACCAACGTCTGCTGGTCCTTGGTAGTGCTTTCTGGCACAGGTACCTCCTGCTTAGTAACCGAGTTCCAGTAACATCAGCTGGTCCTCGGTAGTTCCATTGGCTCTTGTACCTTCTGCTACCCATCCGGGTTCCAGTACCGTCAGCTGGTCCTCGGTAGTTCCATTTGCTCTTGTATCTTCTGCTACCCATCCGGGTTCCAGTACCGTCAGCTGGTCCTCGGTAGTTCCATTTGCTCTTGTATCTTCTGCTACCCATCCGGGTTCCAGTACCGTCAGCTGGTTCTCGGCAGTGCCTTTGGATTAGGTGCCTCCTTCTCGGTATCCAAGTTCCACCAACGTCTGCTGGTCCTTGGTAGTGCTTTCTGGCACAGGTACCTCCTGCTTAGTAACCGAGTTCCAGTAACATCAGCTGGTCCTCGGTAGTTCCATTGGCTCTTGTACCTTCTGCTACCCATCCGGGTTCCAGTACCGTCAGCTGGTCCTCGGTAGTTCCATTTGCTCTTGTATCTTCTGCTACCCATCCGGGTTCCAGTACCGTCAGCTGGTTCTCGGCAGTGTCTTTGGCACGGGTACTCCCTCCTGCCCAGCCTGGTTCCAGCACGCCAGCTGTTTCCGGGTAGTGTCAACGTCACTTTGCCTCCAATGCGTTGTCCTGTCGTGTTGCGGTCGGGTTAGCCGACTCTATGGTGCCTGCAGTTTAGGTGACTCCTATGTGGGCTGCGGGATCTGGCAATCAAGGCTGGTTCCATAGTGCCAATAGGACAAGCACCCTCTGTAGGACTGTGGGTTTTGGTAACTGCGGCCGGCTCGCGGCCTTGAACTTTTTTTTTACATGGGTACCTTCTGCTACCCATCCGGGTTCCAGTACCGTCAGCTGGTTCTCGGCAGTGCCTTTGGATTAGGTGCCTCCTTCTCGGTATCCAAGTTCCACCAACGTCTGCTGGTCCTTGGTAGTGCTTTCTGGCACAGGTACCTCCTGCTTAGTAACCGAGTTCCAGTAACATCAGCTGGTCCTCGGTAGTTCCATTGGCTCTTGTACCTTCTGCTACCCATCCGGGTTCCAGTACCGTCAGCTGGTCCTCGGTAGTTCCATTTGCTCTTGTATCTTCTGCTACCCATCCGGGTTCCAGTACCGTCAGCTGGTTCTCGGCAGTGTCTTTGGCACGGGTACTCCCTCCTGCCCAGCCTGGTTCCAGCACGCCAGCTGTTTCCGGGTAGTGTCAACGTCACTTTGCCTCCAATGCGTTGTCCTGTCGTGTTGCGGTCGGGTTAGCCGACTCTATGGTGCCTGCAGTTTAGGTGACTCCTATGTGGGCTGCGGGATCTGGCAATGAAGGCTGGTTCCATAGTGCCAATAGGACAAGCACCCTCTGTAGGACTGTGGGTTTTGGTAACTGCGGCCGGCTCGCGGCCTTGAACTTTTTTTTTACATGGGTACCTTCTGCTACCCATCCGGGTTCCAGTACCGTCAGCTGGTTCTCGGCAGTGCCTTTGGATTAGGTGCCTCCTTCTCGGTATCCAAGTTCCACCAACGTCTGCTGGTCCTTGGTAGTGCTTTCTGGCACAGGTACCTCCTGCTTAGTAACCGAGTTCCAGTAACATCAGCTGGTCCTCGGTAGTTCCATTGGCTCTTGTACCTTCTGCTACCCATCCGGGTTCCAGTACCGTCAGCTGGTCCTCGGTAGTTCCATTTGCTCTTGTATCTTCTGCTACCCATCCGGGTTCCAGTACCGTCAGCTGGTTCTCGGCAGTGTCTTTGGCACGGGTACTCCCTCCTGCCCAGCCTGGTTCCAGCACGCCAGCTGTTTCCGGGTAGTGTCAACGTCACTTTGCCTCCAATGCGTTGTCCTGTCGTGTTGCGGTCGGGTTAGCCGACTCTATGGTGCCTGCAGTTTAGGTGACTCCTATGTGGGCTGCGGGATCTGGCAATGAAGGCTGGTTCCATAGTGCCAATAGGACAAGCACCCTCTGTAGGACTGTGGGTTTTGGTAACTGCGGCCGGCTCGCGGCCTTGAACTTTTTTTTTACATGGGTACCTTCTGCTACCCATCCGGGTTCCAGTACCGTCAGCTGGTTCTCGGCAGTGCCTTTGGATTAGGTGCCTCCTTCTCGGTATCCAAGTTCCACCAACGTCTGCTGGTCCTTGGTAGTGCTTTCTGGCACAGGTACCTCCTGCTTAGTAACCGAGTTCCAGTAACATCAGCTGGTCCTCGGTAGTTCCATTGGCTCTTGTACCTTCTGCTACCCATCCGGGTTCCAGTAACATCAGCTGGTCCTCGGTAGTTCCATTTGCTCTTGTATCTTCTGCTACCCATCCGGGTTCCAGTACCGTCAGCTGGTTCTCGGCAGTGTCTTTGGCACGGGTACTCCCTCCTGCCCAGCCTGGTTCCAGCACGCCAGCTGTTTCCGGGTAGTGTCAACGTCACTTTGCCTCCAATGCGTTGTCCTGTCGTGTTGCGGTCGGGTTAGCCGACTCTATGGTGCCTGCAGTTTAGGTGACTCCTATGTGGGCTGCGGGATCTGGCAATGAAGGCTGGTTCCATAGTGCCAATAGGACAAGCACCCTCTGTAGGACTGTGGGTTTTGGTAACTGCGGCCGGCTCGCGGCCTTGAACTTTTTTTTTACATGGGTACCTTCTGCTACCCATCCGGGTTCCAGTACCGTCAGCTGGTTCTCGGCAGTGCCTTTGGATTAGGTGCCTCCTTCTCGGTATCCAAGTTCCACCAACGTCTGCTGGTCCTTGGTAGTGCTTTCTGGCACAGGTACCTCCTGCTTAGTAACCGAGTTCCAGTAACATCAGCTGGTCCTCGGTAGTTCCATTGGCTCTTGTACCTTCTGCTACCCATCCGGGTTCCAGTAACATCAGCTGGTCCTCGGTAGTTCCATTGGCTCTTGTACCTTCTGCTACCCATCCGGGTTCCAGTACCGTCAGCTGGTTCTCGGCAGTGCCTTTGGATTAGGTGCCTCCTTCTCGGTATCCAAGTTCCACCAACGTCTGCTGGTCCTTGGTAGTGCTTTCTGGCACAGGTACCTCCTGCTTAGTAACCGAGTTCCAGTAACATCAGCTGGTCCTCGGTAGTTCCATTGGCTCTTGTACCTTCTGCTATCCATCCGGGTTCCAGTACCGTCAGCTGGTCCTCGGTAGTTCCTCAGCTTTCTTGTACCTTCTGCTACATTTCCAAGTTCAAGCTTTTTGAAATGGTTCTTGGTAATCACTCTGGATCTCCCTGACGAGGACCCTGAAGACGAGGACCCTGAAGACCAACCCTAAGAAGACGAGGACCCCGAAGACAATGACCCTGAAGACGAGGACCCTGAAGACCACCCCGAAGAAGACGAGGACCCTGAAGACCACCCCGAAGAAGACGAGGACCCTGAAGACCACCCCGAAGAAGACGAGGACCCCGAAGACGAGGACCCAGAAGACCAACCCGAAGAAGACGAGGACCCCGAAGACGAGGACCCCCGAAGACGACGACCCTGAAGACCACCCCGAAGAAGACCAAGAAGATGACCCTGAAGAAGTTGACCAAGAAGACAAAGAAGAGAAGACAAGCACCAAGATACAGAAAAACAAGAGACAGAAAACCAAGAAGCAGAAATACAAGAAGCTGCAGAACAAAAAGCGGAAGAACATTAAGCATAAGACTAAAAATCAGAGCAAAAGATAATATCTAAATTATAAGCAGAAGATGACTAAGCAGTGTATGGGGGTGAGTCCGTTCCTCCTCGTGGTGCCCCTGGAAAAGACCTGCTGCTGCAGGCCAAACTGAACGCGGACAAATCCTGTTGTAAATCTTTTGTGACGGGCAGAACGAAAGGTGTAATGTCCAACCTTTTATAGATAACAACTACAGGAATGCCTGTCACAAATAAGAATATGATGAAGAAGAAGAATATGAAGAAGATGAAGAAGTAGAATATGAAGAATGTAAAAAAAAGAATAATACGAAGAAGGTGAAGAAGAAGAAGGTGAAGAAGAAGTGGATGAAAAAGATGCTGAGGATGATGAAGGAGAAAGTGTGGGAGAAGTAAAAAAGAAGGTGAAGAGCATGGAAGTAGTGAAACATAAATATCTGACAAAATATAAAAATACTTAACATAGTTAATATTTCCGTAGCTCAGAACATAATAAAAAAATATTAATTCCTGCTATTCCATTTGACTGGGCTAAACCTCTATGCCTTTATTGTCTCCCCCACCTCCCCCAATACATTCTACATTATTCTTAGTTGTTTTCCTTCATGTAGAAATAACCTACAAGGAAAGAAAGGGTTTATTTTAATTCCGATATTTATGTCCCATTGACTTGCATTGGTTTCCGGTATCGGAATCGGCGATATCCGATACTTTTTCGGTATCGGTCCGATCCAATCCGATCCGATATTTCCCGATATCGGAAGGTATCGCTCAACACTAGTCATAGGTGAGGATGTTACCTTTAGTAGCCATTCAAACCCATTTGTGTCAAATTCTGTGCATGTTATCAGGCCAAAATCACCAGGGTATGTGAACTTTTTGATCAGGATTATTTGGATGTTTTTGGTTGTCATTAGTGATGAGCGAGCACTAAAATGCTCGAGTACTCGTTGCTCGGGTCGAGCAAATTGAAATACTCGGGTGCTCAACCTGAGCAATGAGCCCAATATAAGTCTAGGGGAAACTTGAGCATTTTTCAGGTGGCTCCCCACGGCGGTCTGCAGAGGGCCTAAAAATTACCCAAATCGATGGGAACTGTGCTCAAATGACATGGGAACAACATGGGGAAGACCCCTGGAAGCATCTCTGACTCCCAGAACACTGCTGTCAACAACGTCGTCAGAGTATTACGCCACTTTTACGGCGTAAGGAACATCCTTTCCAGGGTGATGACTTGTATATAAGGCAAAATAAATAAACAAAAACAAAAATACTCCTACACACGTAGCATTTTTGACACGTTTTTGCACTTTTGCATTGCTTTCAACCAAGACAAATGCATTCACCAGGAAATGTCATTTTAACATTTTACAACCTTATCTGGCCATGTGGTGTGTGACACATCATCAGACACATGCATACAGTGCTGAAAAGACATGGGAACAGCAACGGGAAGACCTCTGGAAACATCTCTGACTCCCAGGTCACTGCCTAAATGTGTGCCCATCATAAGTGATCCTTGGCACATGCGAAGATGCCTCCCGCCATGCACCTGTCGTTGCAGACTTGAAACAATCACCGTCCACGTCCTTGTCCCACTGCAGTGTTCAGTTGTCCCTACCCCATTCCTTGGAATGCAAGTACAAGAATGCCGGCAGCCACCCACCCACAGGCTGCAATACTATACTGCCAAATTTTTGACAGCTGCTTGCACTTGAAATGTGGCCTTTTAGGCTCGTGGAGGCGGAAGCTTTTCATAACCTCATGCCGGCGGCGGCCGGGTGTCCATACTCGGTCCCCAGCCGCCACTATATTTCCCGGTATCGCCTCCGCCTTCCACAATCACGGGTCCCATAACATTACCCGTGCCCGCCCCAGTGCACTTACTGGGAAGGACCGCCTAACCACAAACACGTGGACAGGTGAATGTGGCCAGGGACGGTACGGAGCCAGTCCACAACTTTTTTTGCTAAGAGTTGTATTTAGCTCGGTGAAAGGACTGGCATAGAGGGAAACCGTATCTACCCTGCGTGTCATTTCTCCCAGAAAATCCTGTAAATGAGCTTGTTGCAGAAGCAATGGCAGCCCATCCAACATCAACTTGCACTTGTCAATGGTGCTTTGACACACACACATCTTTCTTTGCGCATTTAATTTCTTGAATACAGAGTTGGAAAATGGCCTGATCCGTAATGCGTTTTGAGAAATAACATGCATAAGCATGGCCGATCCGCATTAAAAAAGCAGCCATAGAGTGTCCGGGAACCTTCCCCCACACTTTTCTTAGCCAGGGCTGCTTTTCGGCAGGGTTGGACGGGCCCACCAGAGAACCGGAGACTCCTCCGGCGGGCCCTGGCTTCTCCTTCAGGAGAGTTCATAGTGCCGAGGTGAGGCCATGATGATGATAGAGGCCATCATCTGCTTAGTTTTCTTTTACTTGGAATGCAATTGCAAGTATGCAGCCAGCCACCCACCCACCCACAGACCGCAACACTAAACTGACAGATTTCTGGGCAGCTCTTTGCACTTGAAATATGGCCTTTTAAGCTTGTGGAGGTGGAAGCTTTTCACAACCTCATGCAGGCGGCGGCCGGGTGTCCATACTCGGTCCCCAGCCGCCAGTAATTTTCCCGGTATCGCCTTCGCCTTCCACAAGCACGGGTCCCACAACAGTACCCATGCCCTACCCAGTGCACTTACTAAGAAGGACTGCCTAACCACAAACACGTGGACAGGTGAATGTGGCCAGGGACGGTACGGAGCCAGTCCACAACTTTTTTTGATAAGAGTTGTATTTAGCTCAGTGAAAGGACTGGCATAGAGGGAAACCGTATCTACCCTGCGTGTCATTTCTCCCAGGAAGTTCTCTAAAGCTGCTTGCACTTGAAATGTGGTCTGAACATTACTGCTGGTACTTTTCTGTGGGAATTTTCTTGCCTCCTACCAGCCTGGAATATTTCCAGCAAACTATGGTACAACACCATGGTATTAGCACTGCCCCCAGTACCAGTAGCGAAGCCATCCTCAATTTCCTTCTCTGGAATTTTATTTGGTAGACTGAGTGGCTGCCCAAATAAATTTTCTCACAAAGGAGCTGATGATAGAGTGGCAGTAGGTTCAAGTTTCTCCAGCCTGTTAGATATTAGAGGGTGAACTGCAGCACATTGGATCAGTGGTTAGCACTGAAGTCTTGCAGCACTGGGATCCTGGGTTCAAATCCCAGCAAGGACAACATCTGCAAGAAATTTGTATGTTCTCCCCATGTTTGCATGTGTTTCCTCCTCAGTAAAAATAGAGTGTCCTGGAATCTTCCCACACACTTTTCTTAGCCAGGACTGCTTCTCAGCAGGGTTGGACAGTCCCACCAGAGAATTCTCTGGTGTGCCTTGGCTTCTACCTCAGGAGAGTTCATGATAGCGCTAACTTTGCAGCTGCTATGGGGCTCTTGAGCGGGTGAGAAAGGTTAGCTCTCAGAAACAAATCCTCTGGTGGGCACAATGTTTTTCAATCTGAAACAGCTTCTCAGTGGGAGTTGTATTTCACCACAGCCATATTCTTTAGCTCTGTGAAAGGACTGGCATAGAGGGAAACCTTATCTACCCCGGTTGTCATTTCTCTGTCACCAGGTTCCGCCCATTGTAACACATGACCATGCCTGGCTGTATGTTCAGCGGTGAGAGCCACAGATCAAGCTGCTGTGTTACAGCTTTCAACAACTATGCAGCGCTGGGCGGTTTGTCAATTAAGCATTAAGCATGTTATCTTCAGCACAGCCTGTTGCTGTTTGGCCAAGGCAGTGCTGCAGTGCTGTCAGCTTGTGACTGATGTGGTCATTTCGGAGATGGAGGAGGAGGTACATGAGCTGAACAATGTGATTACATTGAGGTTAAATTGGTGATGCTGTTTTTTATACTAAAGAAAGATCCTATTGTTATGTTTTTTTATGTTATTTTTTATGAAAAATGCATTCACCGGGAAATGTCACTTTAACATTTTACAACCTCATCTGGCAATGTGGTGTCATCAGACACATCCTGTTTTATTTATGATGGAGGGACTCTGAAAGTCATAAAGCCTATTTTTATAGGGACATCAGACGGCCCTTACTATTCTTAAAAGGCCAGCAGTCGGCCCTAGCTATTGTTAGAGAGCCATCAGAGGGCTATGCTTTGTTGTTCCCATTATTAACAAGTGGGTTTCCTATACTGTTATTGCGCATCCAGTGACTGCAAGGGTTGTCAAAAATTTGGACGCAACCTAATACCCCTTTGAAGAGACATAGAGGAGGGTCTCAGTAAAAAAAATGTTCCCATTATAAAGGAGCGGGTCTTCTATAGTGGTAATGCCCATGCTGTGACTGCAAGGGTGGCCAAAATTTTTGAAAAAAAACACTAACAATTTAAAGACACAAAGAGCATGGCCACAGTAACAAGGTACGACATGTTCCCGTTAGAAAGGAGAGGGTCTGCTATACAGTTATAGGGTATGCAGTGAATCCAACGGCTGACAAATTTTAGGAAAAACCCCACTAAGAATTTAAGGACACACAGAGCAGGGCCACAGTAACAAGGTACGACATGTTCCCATTAGAAAGTAGAGGGTCTGCTATACAGTTATAGGGTATGCAGTGAATCCAACGGCTGACAAATTTTAATGAAAAACCTCAATAAGAATTTAAAGACACACAGAGCAGGGCCACAGTAACAAGGTACGACATGCTCCCATTAGAAAGGACAGGATCTGCTATACAGTTATAGGGTATGCAGTGAGTCCAACGGCTGACCAATTTTAGGAAAAAAACGACTAAGAATTTAAAGACACATAGAGCAGGGTCACAGTAACGACAAATTCCCAATAGAAATTCTAGGGTCGGCTATACTGTTATAGGGTATGCAGTGAGTCCAACGGCTGACAGATTTTAGGAAAATCCCCACTAAGAATTTAAAGACACACAGAGCAGGGCCACAGTAACAAGATATGACATGTTCCCATTAGAAAGGAGAGGGTCTGCTATACAGTTATAGGGTATGCAGTGAGTCCAACGGCTGACCAAGTTTAGGAAAAACCCACTAAGAATTTAAAGACACATAGACCAGGCCACAGTAATGACAAATTCCCATTAGAAAGGAGAGAGTCTCCCATAGTGTTGGACTATGCAGTGACTGCAAGGGCTGCCAAAAATTTGGAGGCACTTCAATGGCCCTTGGAAGAGACGTGGAGGAGCGCATCATAAATTTTTTTTACCATTAGAAAGGAGCGGGCCTCCTATACTTGTAATGCCATGCACTAAGTGTATGGGCTGACAAACATTTACTCCTGGGGGGTATACATGAACATACTGTATAAAAAATTTTTTTTTCGGGCATCATAAAAATGTAGCGCCCCGAGGGCTCGGCCGCTACAGGGGTATTGCACCTCTGCCAGAGGTGTGATATTCCACTCCCGGGTAAGGATGGAGTATGGACCAGGGTTCAGTTAGCTGCATACAGCACACTCACCCCATTTCCGAGGGACAGCTCAACGGTGCTCCCATTAGACAGAAATGCAGGCACGACAGACCATGTCCCTGGCTGGAGTGGGGAGGGGGTAGGAATACCCAGTGATGTAGGAGCAGATAGGGGTTGGTTCCTGAGCGTAGATAGGAGCCCATTGTTTGCTGGTCACCTGGGCTCATGTTCTAGAGGGCACCATCTTAGAACAGTGTTCAGTCAGAGAGAAGAAGTGACAGAGTGGGGGCCTTGGTTGTCGAACGAAGTGTGCCCTCTGCCTCCAGCGTTTTTAGATGGGAATTTTTTTAATAGTTCCGCAACAAGGGCCTTCTGGTACTGCCTCATTTTTGTACACCTGTCCGCCTCAGGAATAAGAGATATAAAGTTCTCCTTGTAGAGTGGGTCTAGAAGTGTCACCAACCAGTAATGACCTAAAATTTTGAGAATGCGAGGGTCATGGGAAAGGCAGCATAACATAAACTCAGCCATGCGTGCCAGACTACTAACAGGCAAGACTTCCGTGTCCTCACCAAGAGGATGACTGACCATGCTCTCCTCCTCCTCCTCTCTGTCCTCTGGCCATCCACGCTGAACAGACGGTATGACAGCTGTGCAGATAGCACCGTCTATAGTGCATGAAACTAGTTCCTGTCCTTCCTCCTCCTCCTCTTCCTCATTGTCACCCAATCCACGTTGGGATGAGATGAGGCTTGGCTGTGTGTAATCACCCTGTATGGTTAATTGCTCCATCTTATCGTGCTCCGCCTGCAATGCATCATCTTTGATTGTGAGCAAAGAGCTTTTCAGAAGACAGAGAAGCGGGATGGTGACGCTAATTATGGCGTCATCGCCGCTCACCATCTTGGTGGAGTCCGCAAACTTTTGGAGGATGGTACATATGTCTGACATCCACGTCCACTACTGAGGTCTTATGTGTGGAGTCTGAACTGAATACCGATAGCCTTTTTGATGCTGGTACTCAACAACTGCCCTCTTCTGCTCACAAATCCTTCCCAACATCTGCAATGTAGAGTTCCAACGTGTGGTGACATCACACACCAGTCTGTGAGCCAGAAGCTGCAAACGCTGCTGAAACACTGCAAGGGCGGCGGAAGCTGTAGCTGACTTTCTAAAATGGGCACACAGGCGGCATACTTTAACAAGCAGATCCGGCAGCTCCGGGTAGGATTTGAGTAACCGCTGAACCACGAGGTTAAGCACATGGGCCAGGCATGGTACGTGTGTGAGCTCGCCTCGCCTCAGAGCCGCCACCAGGTTCCGGCCATTGTCACACACGACCATGCCTGGCTGTAGGTTCAGCGGTTTGAGCCACAGATCTGCCTGCTCTTTCAGAGCTGGCCATAACTCTTCAGCATTATGTGTTTTTTCACCTAAGCATATTAGCTTCAGCACAGCCTGTTGCCGCTTGGCCGAGGCAGTGCTGCAGTGCTTCCAGCTTGTGACTGATGTGGTCATTTCGGAGATAGAGGCCGAGGAGGAGGAGGAGGCTGAGGAGCATGAGGTTCAGGAGCTGTAGACCGTGGGGACAACCCTGATTGACCTAGGGCCTGCAATCTTTGGCGTCGGGAGGACGTGTTCCGTCCCAAGGTCCGACTGGGTCCCGGCTTCCACTATGTTAACCCAGTGTGCCATCAGCGAGATGTACCGTCCCTGCCCACAAGCACTTGTCCACGTGTCCGTGGTTAGGTGGACTTTACCGGTAACTGCGTTGTTGAGGGCACGGCTAATGTTTTGGGACACGTGCTTGTGTAATGTGGGGACGGCACACTGGGAGAAATAGTGGCGGCTGGGGACAGAGTACCGAGGGACGGCCGCCGCCATCAGGTTGCGGAATGCTTCTGTCTCCACAAGCCTAAAAGGCAACATTTCGAGCCAAGCAGTCGTGAATTGTGAGAATTTAGTAGTGTGGCCTGTGGGACGTTGGCTGCATATTTGCGCTTGCATTCCAAGGACTGGAGTATGAACAACTGAACGCTGTGCTGGGAGAAGGACATGGACGTGCTTCCTGATGCTGCTACTTGAGAGTGTGCAATGACAGGTGCAGGGCAGGAGGCAACGTTGCATGCACTATGGACAGGGGATTGACTTGCATGCACAACAGCAGAAGAAGCAATGGTGCCACCTGTAGACACTGTTCCTGGACCCTGGTGTTCGGCCCACAAAGTCGAGTGATTTGCTGCCATGTGCCTGATCATGCTGGTGGTGGTCAGGCTGGTCGTTTTGCCACCCCTGCTGATGCTGGTCTGGCTCGTGATGCAAATGGCCTTTTTGGAGTTATCGGCAGAGTGTTTAAAAAACAACCAGACTCGGGAAGACCTAACAGTTGTAGTGGCAACTTCCTTCGTGTTGGTGTTACGGGAAACGGTAGCCTGCCTTCTGTCTGCGGCCACCACACTGCTTCTTCCTGCCTGTTGGGGTGCTCTGCCTCCCTCCCCCTGTGTGCTGCTGTCCTTGCTCTGCATGTCCTCCTGCCAGGTTGGGTCAGTTACTATATCATCCACCACCTAGTCACCCACTTCTGCACCCTGGTACTATTCCTGACTTTCTGCCAATTGTGTCTAATCATCGTCCACCTCTTGTGACAGTTTCCCACCGTCGCCTTCATGTGACCGTGGCTGCTCAAATATTTGGGCATCGCTACACGTGATCTCCTCTTGCCCCGCTTCAAGTGGACCAGGCGAGAGGCCCGAATCTATAAATGGAAAAGTGAACAGCTCTTCAGATTGTCCAAGTGTGGGATCAGTTGTCTCTGGGTACTCGGCATGGTGGGAGGAAGGAGGATCAGGGTGAGGAATATGAGGTCCAGACTCATGGCTACTGAGACTTGACCGTGTAGAAGACAGGGTGGTGGTGGTGGTGGCTAAGTGACTGGAAGCATTATCCGCTATCCAACCAACAACCTTTTGACACTGATCTGGGTTCAATAGTGGTGTGCTGCGGTCCCCTAGAAATTGGGACAGGAAGGTCAGGCGAGAAGATGTGGGTGTTTGCTGTGGCACAATTTCGGCTTGCCCACAGCCTTGTCCTCGGCCTCTGCATGCACCATTACCATCACGTCCAGTTCCCCGTCCCTTGCCACGTGCCTTGCCCATTTTAAATGGAGGATAGTATCTTCCACGCTCACTACAAATGACTGAGTTTGAAGCGAAGTTATATGTGATCGGTGTGATGGAGAAAACAGAGTTTTAAATTCCTGGCCTGTAGGTAAGTAGTGTGAACAGCAAACTGCTGTGAATTGCTTCACTGACACACTGAAAAAATGGAGGCCAGAAATGGCAGTATTTTCTGACAACGTATATGTGATCCGTGTGACGGAGAAAACACAGTTTTAAATAGCTGGATTTCTAGCGCTCTAATATGGAAAGGACCTGGCTATATTCTGCAGTGCCAACAAGCAAATGGCGCAGAAAAACGGTGTTCTCTGGATTGCTTTATAAGCAAATAATGAGGATTAAGATCCAAAGAAAAGTATTCCTCGCCCCTGAGACCTGGGCCTTTGTATAGAAATATCTAACAGCAGCAGAAGGCAGAATTGGAATGGAGCCTCTTGTGCTATATGCACTGCAAAACACCTAAACAAAATATCACATGAGGGGCCTAGTAAATAGAGACAACCAGCAGACACATAGCCCCCCTAAAAATTTACTTTTATTAATAATCTCTAAAAAGGACCTAAAAGTCCATAGACAAACAACAATAATACTCTAAATGATAGGACATATAGAATCAGGTAATACACCGACCGGGAGGGAATACAGATTAAAGCTGTCCCTATTATGTCCCTAAATCCTGTCTCTACCTGACAGCGGAGGTTGGCACCCTAATTTGTACTTCGTGGCGCCCCCGCTCAACGTCGGTAACCCTAATGTCCCTACAAGGACCCTTGTCTTAAATTAAACAAAACCACAATAGTGAGAAAGGGTAGAAAAAGTGAACGTATAAATACAGAAGCCGATAATAAGTCAATAATTATAGATGGCCAAATTCATTTGGTCGGGTAAACATAAATGCTCTAGGGTAGAGGAGCACAGTGCTTGTTTTTCATAGCCAAAACAAATCAAAATAGCAGCCAGAGCAATCAAATACGGACACATGCTACACTTTGATAGTCCAGCTATATACCTCAAAGGGGGCTCAGGAAGCAGAATCCCACCCAGGTAGATGTCTCCCCATACATCAAATGGGATTTAACCTTAATGGTCCCCAATTCCAGCAGTCAGAAAGGAGATATCATTAGTAAGTAAAAAAAAAAAAAGACACTTATCCTTAGTAGTCCCAACGCGTTTCCCCCTAGTTTCCACCAGGGTTCATCAGGGGATCTGGGGAAGACCTCAATCCCTCACCCCAGATTGCCAGACAATTCTGCATGTGTAGGACACATGCAGCATTGTCTGGCAATCTGGGGTGAGGGATTGAGGTGAGGGATTGAGGTCTTCCCCAGATCCCCTGATGAACCCTGGTGGAAACTAGGGGGAAACGCGTTGGGACTACTAAGGATAAGTGTCATTTTTTTTTTTTACTTACTAATGATATCTCCTTTCTGACTGCTGGAATTGGGGACCATTAAGGTTTTAGTGTTATTGTTTATTTACTAATGAAAATGTATACTTTGATTGCCATTTTCTGGTCTTTTGAAAAGGAATAGGGACCAACAATGATGAGTGTCTCTCTTTCGATAATCTATTTTTTGATTGTTGGGACTAGGGACCATCAAGGTTAAGTGCTATTGTTTACTTACCAATGGATATTTATATTCTGATTACCATTCTCTAGTTTTTTGAAAAGGTATAGGGACTAATAATGATAAGTGTCCTTCTTTCTGTCTACTATTATGTACATCTATGACAGACAGAGTCTGGACCTGATACTTTGATATAGATATTATGCTTTTTCAAATACCAATACTTAAATCCCATTTGATGTATGGGGAGACATCTACCTGGGTGGGATTCTGCTTTCTGAGCCCCCTTTGAGGTATATAGCTGGACTATCAAAGTGTAGCATGTGTCCATATTTGATTGCTCTGGCTGCTATTTTGATTTGTTTTGGCTATGAAAAACAAGCACTGTGCTCCTCTACCCTAGAGCATTTATGTTTACCCGACCAAATGAATTTGGCCATCTATAATTATTGACTTATTATCGGCTTCTGTATTTATACGTTCACTTTTTCTACCCTTTCTCACTATTGTGGTTTTGTTTAATTTAAGACAAGGGTCCTTGTAGGGACATTAGGGTTACCGACGTTGAGCGGGGGCGCCACGAAGTACAAATTAGGGTGCCAACCTCCGCTGTCAGGTAGAGACAGGATTTAGGGACATAATAGGGACAGCTTTAATCTGTATTCCCTCCCGGTCGGTGTATTACCTGATTCTATATGTCCTATCATTTAGAGTATTATTGTTGTTTGTCTATGGACTTTTAGGTCCTTTTTAGAGATTATTAATAAAAGTTAATTTTTAGGGGGGCTATGTGTCTGCTGGTTGTCGCTATATGCACTGCAGTCTGCTATATACCCTGCCTGCCTGCCTATATACACTGCCTGCCTGATATCTCTGCAGATGGATTAGTCCTCAGAAGGACTGTTTGTTGAGATGGATATGTGTAATGTGCGGTTTTTCTCACTACACTACCTAATGTACGATCAAATCTCTCCCTAACGCAGCAGCAGCTCTCCCTACACTGTCTGATCCAGAGTGACTGTGATGAGCATGGCGGTGCCAGGTCAGATATAGACCTGATGACGCTGTGCGGCCAGCCAATCACTGTAATGCCCACAACCAACATGGCTATGGCATTACAGTGCATGGCAGGCAATCACTGTATGTTCATTGGCTCTGTAAAGAGCGCCAAACATGCAGGGAGGGGACCCGACTTCCCGCCCGACCAACCCGGAAATACTCGGTGAGCGCAGAGCATCTCGAGCAGTGAGATACTCGGGCAAGCACCGAGCAGTAGCGAGCATGCTCGCTCATCACTAGTTGTCATTAAGATTTAAAAAGAGAAAACACAGAAATGTGACAGTAAATGGCTTCCCCCAACCAATAACCATGAGTGGAGAAAAAGTGTTTTTGTTATCATTCATTTTCTCTGAAACAAGGCCAAGAAAGGAAAAATTCTGCCGGGGTATGTAAACTTTTGAGCAGAACTGTATATGCGCCAGCCCCAGTGTCTCCTATTCTATGTACTCCAGCCCCAGTGTCTCCTATTCTATATACTCCAGCTTCTTCTGTGATGTATATGCTCTAGCCCCAATGTATCCTGTGATGAATATACGCCAGCCCCAGTGTCTCCTATTCTATGTACTCCAGCCCCAGTGTCTCCTATTCTATATACTCCAGCTTCTTCTGTGATGTATATGCTCTAGCCCCAATGTATCCTGTGATGAATATACGCCAGCCCCAGTGTCTCCTATTCTATATACTCCAGCCCCAGTGTCTTCTGTGACGTAGCTAATGTAGCCCTAATGTCTCTTATGCAGAGGCGTCGCATGATAAAGTAGTGAGACACAAGCTCCCTGCCCTATCACTATCTCTTTCATATGCCACAGATCGCCATAGGCCTGCGGTTAACGAGATGTCAGCATCCTCACACAGGTGGCTCGGTGACATCATTGCATCGCTCTGCTCTGCTGTCCCGCCATGGAAGAGGAGACAGAGGCCGTGATGTAGGGAATCAGGATTAAGTGAGAATAAACGTTATTTTTTTTTTTAAATGATCGGGCAGTGGAGCCATCCTACTATATATCTGGAGTAGTGGGTCCATCATACTACATATGGAGTAGTGGGGCCATTATACTATATGTATGTGGGGCAGTGGGACCATCATAGTATATACAGGTGCATCTCACTAAATTAGAATATCTTCAAAAAGTTAATTTATTCCAGTTCTTCAATACTGTTTCAGTATGCTCCACAATCATGAGGAAGACTGCTGACTTGACAGATGTCCAGAAGGCAGTCATTGACACACTCCACAAGGTCCTAGAGTTCCAATTTTCATTTGGAAATCAAGGTCCCAGAGTCTGGAGGAAGAGTGGAGAGTCCACAATCCAAGCTGCTTGAGGTCTAGTGTGAAGGCTCCACAATCAGTGATGGTTTGGGGGGCCATGTCATCTGCTGGTGGAGGTCCACTGTGTTTTATCAAGACCAAAGTCAGCACAGCCGGCTACCAGGACATTTTACAGCACTTCATGCTTCCCTCTGCCCACAAGCTTTTTGGAGATGGAAATGTCATTCTCCAGCAGGACTTGGCCCCTGTCCACACGGCCAAAAGTACCAATACCTGGTTTACACACAACAGTATCACTGTGCTTGATTGGCAGCAAACTCGCCTGACCTTAACCCCATAGAGAATCTATTATAGAGAATCTATGGGGTATTGTCAAGAGGTAGATGAGAGACACCAGACCCAACAATGCAGATGAGCTGAAAGACAGCTTTTTGTTTTGAAGAACTGAAATAAATTAACTTTTTGATGATATTCTAATTTAGTGAGATGCACCTGTATATGGAGCAGTGGGACCATCATGCTATATATATGGAGGAGTGGGGGCATCATACTAAATATAGAGCAGTGTGTGTGTGTCACCCCAGGCCTGGATGCCACAAACAATAATCTGTTTCTGAAAGCAGGAGGGAGGTCCCCTGGTTAGGGACTATTAGCATACAGCACCTCCTGTCCCAGGCCAGCAGGGGGAGCTGGCTGCCCCTATAAAAGCTGGAACTGGGGGCAGGGTTAGAGAGAACTGGAAGACCTAGCTCAGGAGTGAGACTAGTCCCAGAGAAGGAGGGACAGTTCAGCTGTAGCTGAGGAGTCCGTGAGGCACAGGAGAAACTGCAAGCCAGGGACAGAGGCGACGAGAGCCGGTCCTGGCAGAGAACCAATCTACCGGACATTGGGGTCCGAGGCTGTCAGGGTTACAAGCCCAGCAGCAGAGAACCAACCTGCGAGGGATTTCAGGTCCCTTGGCCTAAGAAGCCTGGAGGCCCCGCCACACAGAGGGACCAGTACATCGAGGAGCAAGCAACAGGTACCCAAGGCCTGAGTCGCAAGCCATACAGGCGAGAAGTACACGGCCAGCTCAGGGACATGGGCTATTACACCACGAAAAGGGGGATAGTCAGAAAGAGCATAGAGAGAACGGTAGGCCTACACACTCACCCTGACCAGTGGGGCTCGCCCGAATGCTCTCAGACACCCAGGCCCATTCCTAACCGGTACTGTTGGGTCATTAATAATATCTACAATAAAGACCCTGAACTGTTTGAAGCGGACTCTGAACTCTTACTATTGCGGCCTGCACTATCACCCCCAACATCCACCTACACTGCCCTGAGGCTACACTCTTCCCGTGGGGAATTATCCTACCCCTGTGCTGCACACCAACACCAGCCTCAGCGGTCTGCCTTGCAGCAGCGGTTATCTCCAACCGCAATCCACGGGTGGCGTAGTCGGACATTCAAAACACTGATAAATAGACTGCCACCATTTGGTGAGACCACCCTGAGCCACGGGATCGGGTTGCCACTACTACCCCCATCAGCACCGTACACTAGAAGGCCCGGTTCCGGGTACCCCACGGCCCAGGGGGCGAGTCAGCTTTGGCGTAGTCGGCAGAATTGTGACCAACCCGCAAAAAACGGGTATTGCGTGCCTGGAAAAGACTCTATACATATCTGAGTGAAGTTTCCCTCCATTCGGGGCCATTTCCCGCCAATCGGAGCGTTTCCCGCCATCGGGCGCCATCTTCGGGACGCCACGCCTACGCTGAGACGCTGCTCAAGGTCCTGGAAGGAGATCCAGCGGATGCCGACGTCATCACCGAGCAAAGCAAGGTCCTCGCCCAGAGCATCGCGAGCGGAGCCGCGGCCTACAGAAGAGGATCGCCAGAAGGTAGGCCACAGTTAACTAGGGGGGAGGAAGATGTCGGACGCGGAGGGACCCTCTACCACCAGCGTAGCCGCTGCAGCTGTGATGCCGTTTTCCATGCCCTATATCCATAGGCGGATTATAATGAGGGCAATCCGGATTGCCCTCATTATATGTGCGGGCCGCCGCGGCACATAGCGGTAGCAGTGGCGGGAGGGGGGGGCCCGGACCGCTCCCCCAGCAGCGGCCGCCGCTACTTCTTCATCCGCCGGGCCAGCACTGCAGCAGTTAACTTCCCTGTGCTGGCCCGGCCGCATCACTGCTAGGAGACATGGCCCTGTGCGCGGCTGTGTCTCCTAGCTGTGACGTCACACAGTGCGCCCCGGCCTGCAGTGCTGCACCGGAAAAGAGAGAGAGCAGGCAGGAGGAATTGAGCCGGGGGATTGTGAGTGTGTGTGGGCAGATGTGTGTGTGGGCAGGTGTGTGTGTGTTTGTGGGCAGGTGTCTGTGGGGGCAGGTGTCTGTGTGGGCAGGTGTGTGTGTGTGTGTATATGTGTGTGTGTGTATATGTGTGTGTGTCTGTGTGGGCAGGTGTGTGTGTATGTGTGTGTGTGTGTGTGTGTGTGTGGGGGCAGGTGTCTGTGTGGGCAGGTGTCTGTGTGGGCAGGTGTGTGTGTGTGTGTGGGCAGGTGTGTGTGTGTGTATGGTCAGGTGTGTGTATATGGGTGTGTGTGTGTGTTTGCGGGCAGGTGTCTGAGTGAGCAGATGTGTGTGTGGGCAGGTGTGTGTGTGTGTGGGCAGGTGTGTGTGTGTGTGTGGGCAGGTGTTTGTGTGTGTGTGTGGGCAGGTGTGTATGTGTGTGGGCAGGTGTGTGTGTGTGTGTGGGCAGGTGTGTGTGTGTGGGCAGGTATGTTTGTGTGTGGGCAGGTGTGTGTGTGTGGGCAGGTGTGTGTGTGTGTGTGTGGGCAGGTGTGTATGTGTGTGGGCAGGTGTGTGTGTGTCTGTGTGGGCAGGTGTGTGTGTGTGTGTCTGTGTGGGCAGGTGTGTGTGTGTGTATATGTGTGTGTGTGTGTGGGCAGGTGTGTGTGTGTGTATATGTGTGTGTGTGTGTGTGTGTGTGGGCAGGTGTATGTGTGTGTGTGGGCAGGTGTGTGTGTGTGTGTGTGTGTGTGTGTGGGCAGGTGTGTCTGTGTGGGCAGGTGTGTGTGTGTGGGGGGGGGGGGCAGGTTAGAAAGTCTTGCCCTGTTGAACACTACACCTGACTTGAGGCCACCACCTCTTGGTTGTCCAATGTTCTTGCTTCTCTAGGGCTCTTCTCAGATATTCATTATACCAGCTCCCCAGAATACCAAAGTTAGGGTGGGTGACCGCGAGCCCTGGTGGTGGTCATAACTGCGACCACCCAGGGGCAATACTCCATAACAACAATCCCCTGAGGTGGTGTAGGATGTAAGGACCTATTCACACTACATTCAGCGCTGCATTCAGGTCTTTACACAAGGCTTACAACTGAATCCCTGAAATTCAGGATTGTGCTGTCTGAAATGAGACATCTGAAAGCAGAGAAAATGGAGCCTAAAGATTCAGACTTTAGCCTTGGTTTGCCTTTGTTCAAATCAATGGCTATGTCAAGGCACATCTGAATGCCAATTTTCAGGGATTTAGATAGAAGCCTGGAAAGAGGAGATGAGTGCATTGCAAAATTCAGTGTGAATAGGCCCTTATATCTGGAGTCTTGATATTGATGCCACAAGCATTTTACTTGTTTTTAACTTAAAAAAAAAATACACACACACAAATTATACACACACACACACACACACTATACATACACACACATTATACACACACACACACACTATACATACACACACACACACACACTATACATACACACACAGTATACATACACACACATTATACACACACACACACAATACATACACACACACAGATGTGTATGTGGGCAGGTGTGTGTGTGTGGGCAGGTGTGTGTGTGTGTGGGCAGGTGTGTGTGTGTGATGTCTGTCTGTTTGTGTGTGTGTGTGTGTGGGCAGATGTCATTGTGTGATGTCTGTTTGTATGTATTTTTGTGTTTCAAATGTGTTTATGCGTGTCTGTATATGTTTGTGTGTGTGTATGACTGCATGCGGCCTCCTGCTGAGTATAGTTGGCGCCGTGCGGCCTCCTGATGTCTCTGGTGGGGCTCCGTGCATTATAGACGCGCCGTGCGGCCCCCCGCTGTGTATAGATGGCTAAGTGCGCCCCCCGCTGTGTATAGATGGCTACGTGCGGCCCCCCGCTGAGTATAGATGTCGCCGTGCGGCCTCCTGCTGTGTATAGATGGCTACGTGCGGTCTCCCGCTGAGTATAGATGGCGCTGTGCAGCCTCCTGCTGTCTCTGGGGGGAGCGCCGTGAGGCATCTATACTCAGCAGGAGGCCGCACATAGCCATCTATACACGTATACTCAGCAGGAGGCCGCACGTAGCCATCTATACGGTGCCATCTATACACAGCGGGAGGCCGCACGGCGCCATCTATACACAGCGGGAGGCCGCACGGCGCCATCTATACACAGCGGAAGGCCGCACGACGCCATCTATACACAGCGGGAGTCTCAGTGCTTTGCAAGAGCAGTCAATAAATTCTGCTTGACTAATTCTGAGCACCATAAAGTCTGGTTCGCTTCTAACCTGCTGTCTTCATTTTCAGCTTGCTGAATTCTAACTCATTTACTGTCATTCGAGACGATGCCTTTGCTGGTCTCTTTCACCTTGAATACCTGTAAGTGCTCCACTTAATGTCATATTTTTGATTCTGTTCTTCTTCATCTTTTGGCATGTGCAATTGTATGAGCAAGTATTCATATGAATTTATGACCTACTTAAACCTTTGAGGACCTTAAATTTTATTCAATCAAATTTTTTTCCAGTTTAAAACTATGGGACATATATGTGCCTTGGTCCTCAAAGGGTTTTTAAAGGGGCTGCAAACATAAATACGAAAAAAATAATTCAATTAGTGCTTTATGTGTTCATTTAATTTTCATTTGAAGTCCATTTTTTTTATATACCTTGAAATTAAACCCTACCCCATGGAATGAAGCCCTACCTACATAACATCTGAGAGCTACATGGATCCCGCTTGTGAGGTGCCTGTCCGTCACTACTATTCAGTTTTAGGGTCCACTCACTAAGCCATATATTCTCTCATGCAAGAGAATAGGGCCAATTATGCTAATGACACTGGGCTCAAACTCTGTCAGAGCTTCAACTGAGTGTGATCCGATTCTCTCGCAGCACAGATATGGAGAAGATGGAGAACTTAATTTCTCCATCTTCTCCATAGTCTCTGTGAGTGTTCATCGGACTGCACTTGGATGACATCCGAGTGCAGTCCAATGTTTTACGTGCACCCATAGACTTGTATGGGTGCACATGGTCCGAATATCGAATGAGATTATTTTCTCATGCCAATAATCGCACTGTCCCATAGTATAACATAGGGCCGAGTCCTATCCGATAAAACATCACATAGCATTCGGCCGTGTTATACGACAGTGTGAGCGAGCCCTTAGAGTCAAGGAATATTTACATGCAAATGATGATATTACTCTCCAAGTGTATATTTTTTTTAGGCGAGTTCATAGTAAATGCTTTGCATTTTTGACATGTGATCAACTAAAGAACAAGAAAGATTTAGGACCTTCCCTATAGAGAAACGGAAAATAGTTTGGAGGACTTGCATGTCCTTTTTTATTTATTATGAGAAAATCATAAAAGATCCCGTTTTTTAACCATGCTGTGACTTTCTGCTGAGGGAGAGGGAGAGAGCTGCCCTATTCAGAGTCTGTAATAAGACCTGCTGACAAAAGTGTTGAAGATACAGTCTAATGTGAATTAACAATAAAAAAAAGTTAATTTAACAAATGGCTTGTATTTTTTTTAATACAAACTTTTTTGTCTTTACAGCTCCTTTAAAGGGAATCTGTCATGAGGTTTTTGCCACCTAATCGGAGAGCAGCATAATGTAGGGTTAGAGGCACTGATTCCAGTAATGTGTCACTTACTGGGCTGCTTAGTGTTGTTTTGATAAAATCATTGATTTGTCAGAAGGTAATTATCACTAGATGACTAGTAAGTTCTGTAGGACCCCACCCCCATCACTGATCAGTAGATTTCTGTGTACACTGAGCATGGGCAGAAAGCTGCCAATCAGTGGTGTGGGTGGGGCTATACAGAGTGCAGCATTCAGAGAGCTGCTAGATCTGCAGCAGATAAAACGGTGATTTTCTCAAAATGACAACAAGCAGCTGAAAAAGTGACACATCGCTGGAATCAGGGTATCTGCCCCAATATTGTGCTGCTCTCAGATGAGGCAGCACAATTAATATTATGCCAAATAAATTTCCTGTGAACTATCACATGATCTATCACAGGGGATCATGTGACATGTCACGTGATAAATCAGGTGTGTGGAGGGGGCCCGCGCCTTCTAAACTGCCCGGGGCCCTTGCTACTCTTAATCCACCCCTGCCTATATCCCCGGAGCGGCCTGGATGCCCAGTATGCCGGCGAGTCGCATACCTTGGGCGACTTTAAAGAAAGGCTGTATAGACTGTTCAAAGTTTATCCCCTGACAGAAGAACAGAAAGTAAGCATACTGATAGGGCAGTTAACTGGTGCGGCCCAGCGGGAGGTAAAGTCTTGGACAGCTGAGGAGAAAAGGACTGTAAGGGGGGTTCTGACCCGTCTACGGGACACCTTTGATACCCGTACCTCAGCAGAAATCAAAATGCGGTTCTATGGATGTAAGCAGCGAGCTCAAGATAGCATCCGAGATTATGCCCTAAATTTACAGGAAGCCTTAGGGGCAATTAAGCAAGCTGACCCTGGCAGCGTGCAGGATACAGATAAACTATTGACTGACCAGTTCATAGAAGGTCTGCTGTCCAGCGCCCACAGAACCCAGCTGCGCCTCATGGCCCTACAGAACCCCGATTTGACTTTTGCACAGTTCAAAGATAGGGCCATCCAGGTGCTCCGAGAACCTGCACCGGGTGGCGCTGTAGCTTCCCGGCGCCCTGCCATCCCTTACCACCAGGGGGCGGCGCCCTATCCCGCAAACCTTGTGGGGGCTGATGCGCAGGCCCTAAATCCATCCCCGCCTGCAAACCTCCACCATCAGGTCCAAGAACTAACAAAGAGTGTTGCTGCATTGACCAGGACCGTACAGTCGTTACAGATGGACCTGTCAGGACCAATCAAGCTGGCTTCCAGTCCAGAGGATGTCCCGTGGCGTCGACGGAGGAGGATCCCGTCATTCAGAGGGAGGCCCACCGATCATTACACTGAGGATGGACAGCCGATTTGCCGCCGTTGCAGCCAGCCGGGACACGTAGCCAGGTACTGTACTTTAAATGGGTCCGACCTGGGGCAAAGGGCCAACCCCCAGGCATAAGGTCATCAGGCCCATCTAATTGGCGTGATAAGTACGTAGGGGGACGCCCGGTTTTACCCGTAGTGCTGGACGGTATCCCCATGAGTGCACTGCTGGACACCGGGTCCCAAGTGACTACCATCCCCTATGTACTTTTCAAGCAGTACTGGAGTGACACTGATATAACTCGTTATCCAGACGATGACTTGAGCATCATCGCCAGCAATGGTCAACCCGTGCCGCAGGTGGGGTTCAGAGAGATGACCATTAAGATTGGTAAAGTTGAACTGCCGGCACAGGGAGTGATCATTGTGGACATTGACCGTTGAGAAAGTCACCCTAAAATAACCTTGGGTACTAATGTGATTGAAAATTGTCTTTCAGAAGTAATTGTAATTTTGCAGCAGGTGGCGATGAATGCGAGCTCCAGCCAACAGAGGGTCCTCCAGAAGGAGATAAGAGCCCTGATGAGATGGCAACAGGTAGAACTGTCTGGTGGTGAGATCGGTAGCGTGAGGATGAGCGACTCGTTCCCCATTGCTATGCCCCCCAAAAGTGAAATGATCTGGTGTCGGACTGCAATCGGGTTAAGAGGGAGAGACTACCAAGCCATGGTAGAACCCGTGTACTCAGACAGCAGGCCCACCATTTTGACAGCCCGGGGGGTGGTCTATGTCCGCCATGGAAGGGTGCCCGTCCGGATCTTAAACATTGGGGAAAGGGAAGTACATTTGCCCCGGTACGCTACACTAGCCAAATTGTATACTGTTGAACACAATGCTGTCAGGGCCGTGGAACCCTTGCCTCCATCTCCCCAGGCGGAGGGTAATGGTTCCCAGAAACCCAAGGAGGACTGGTGCCAGAAACTCCACGTGGGTGCTGACTCCACTCCCTTGCACCAAAAACAAGGAGTCTACCGGGTGGTTCAAGAGTACGAGAGAATCTTTAGTAAGCACCCGCTAGACTTCGGCAGAGTGAAAGGAGTAGAACACCACATCCCCACGGGGAGCCACCCACCAATTGCTGAAAGATACAGACCTGTACCACCCCGCACACTATCAGAACGCAAAGGGCATTCTGAGAGAAATGAAGGAAGCCAGGGTCAATAGAGACAGTTGTAGCCCCTGGGCAGCCCCCTTGGTTCTGGTGAAAAAGAAAGACGGTACTATGAGAATGTGCGTGGACTATAGAGAAGTCAATCGTATCACCCATAAAGATAAATACCCGTTGCCTAGAATAGAGGAGTCTTTGGCCGCACTAAAATCAGCTAATTTCTTCTCTACTTTGGACCTTACTAGTGGGTACTGGCAGGTTCCTGTGGCAGAGGCTGATAAGGAGAAGACCGCCTTCACCACCCTGATGGGATTAAGTGAATTCAACTATATGCCGTTCGGGCTCTGCAACGCACCCGGGACCTTCCAGAGGCTGATGGAATGCTGTCTAGGGCACCGAAACTTTGAGACGGTCCTACTTTACCTGGACGACGTGATTGTCTATTCGAAGACTTACGAGGACCATCTAAAGCACCTGGCCGAGGTGTTCGAGGCCCTGGCAGGCTTTGGCATGAAAGTGAAACCCTCCAAGTGCCATCTGTTAAAGCCGAAGGTACAGTACCTGGGACACGTGGTGAGTGCAGAAGGAGTAGCCCCCGACCCTGACAAAATCACGGCAATAAAGAACTGGCCAAGCCCCTCTAACATAAAAGAAGTGAGGCAGTTCCTCGGGTTGGTAGGCTTCTACCGAAGGTTCATCCCCAGGTTCACCAAGATGGCAGCCCCTATGCAGGACCTCCTTATAGGACAATCTAAGACCAGAAGCCAAAAGCCACCCTTCAAGTGGGACAAGCCGGAAGAGGAGTCCTTCCGCCTGCTGAAGATGGCCCTCACGGGGGATGAGAACCTGGCCTACCCTGATTATGGCCAGCCTTTTATCCTCCACACAGACGCCAGTAATGTGGGGCTGGGAGCCGTACTGTCACAGAACCAACAGGGCAGAGAAAGGGTGATCGCGTACGCCAGCCGGAAGCTGAGGCCCACCGAGAGAAACCCGGAGAATTACAGCTCCTTTAAGCTGGAGTCTTTGGCAGTGGTGTGGGCCGTAACAGAACGTTTCAAGCATTACGTGGCCTCTGTGAAGTTCACTGTGTACACGGACAACAATCCGTAGACACATCTGGACAATGCGAGACTTGGTGCCCTAGAGCAGCGGTGGATGGCCCGGCTAGCAAACTATGACTTCACCATCAAGTACCGGGCAGGCCGAGCCAATGCCAATGCAGATGCCCTATCCAGAATGCCCCACTTGCCCGATGAGGGAGAAGATCCAGACGAGTTGGAGGAAATAGAGCTCCCTGCATTCCACCGGTACGGGGCCACTCAGTACTCCCACCTTGTAAGAGACAAAGACTTGACCACTGTCATGTTCAATTCCTTACCTCACCACGGCTGGGCTGAAACGCAAGATAGTGACCCTGCAATTCGCCTGGTGAAAGACCTCTTGACCCAGGCAGACGCTAGCCCTGGCTCGGACGCTCCAGAGGAAGCCAAGCAGTTATGGAAGGAGAAAAGCAGGCTATTCCTCTACGAAGGTAAGCTGTGCAGAAGGCTTGTCAACCACCGGACGCACGAGCTGACCTGGCAGGTAGTGGTCCCGAGACGAGATGCAGCAATGGTACTGGAGGCCTACCATGACAGAGTGGGACACTTCGGGTGGAAGAAACTGGAGTTCCTACTGAGAGAGCGGTTCTACTGGGTCGGAATGAGAGGGGCCATAGAGAAGTGGTGCAGGGACTGTGGCCCATGTAACCTCAGAAGGAAGGCGGTACCAGCCAGAAGACGCCCTTGATGCCCATCGTCACCAGGCAGCCTCTTGAGCTGGTAGCTCTGGACCATGTGAAACTGGCTCCAAGCCGGTCGGGCTACGTCTATGCCCTGACAATAGTGGACCACTATTCCCGGTTCCTGCTGGTGGTTCCTGTTAAAGACCTGACAGCCCAAACAGCGGCCAGAGCCTTCCAACAACACTTCTGCCGTCCACACAGGTATCCGGAACAGGTCTTGACAGATCAAGGTCCAGCGTTTGAGGCTGAAATCTTCCAGGAGTTCTGCAACCTCTACGGCTGTAAGAAGATTCGGACAACGTCTTACCACCCACAAACCAACGGGCTGTGTGAGAAAATGAATAATATCATCATTGATCTCCTCAAAACGTTGCCCCTGGAAGAACGCAGCCTGTGGCCGGAGAAGCTGCCAGACCTGATAGACTTATACAACCATATCCCGGTGAATGCTACAAATTGCACCCCGGCTTACCTGATGAGGGCAAGACCAGGTAAGCTGCCGATAGACCTGGAGATGGGAGTCCTGACCCCCGAGGACACCTCCCCAGACGCGGACTGGGATACGGAACGGCAGCTACAGTACAAGAAGGTACAGGAGAGTGTGGAGAGGAGTCTGGCTCAAGCGAGAGAAAAGCAAGAGAGGCTCTTCAACCAACACGCCCCTGCTGGTCCCCTGGAACCTGGTGAGCAGGTCCTGAAGCGGAAGAGAAGGCTTCACAAGCTAGATGACCAGTGGGAGAGCGACCCGTACACAGTACTGCAGTCCAACCACAACAACCCGAAGGTATGTGTAATTACCAAGGTTGGAGGAGAAACCACTAGCACCGTCTCCAGACACCACCTAAAAAGGTGCCCCGAGCAACTACAGAGTGCAGGAGAAGATCAAGATGACCTTGAACCCGCAGAAGACAAGAAAGAAATGATCAGCACAGTTCTTGGAGAGTTCCCCCGGTCCTGGACTCGGATAAATGATGCAATAGTGGTACCCGTCCTACACTTCCTTCAACCAACCCAGCAGGAACCTACAGGAGAGCAGGAGGAATCAGAAGACCAAGCAGCCCTAGAGGCAGAAGAACCCATGCCAGCAGCCCAGGAGAGTCAACCCTCTGCTGACAGTGAGCCTGCCATACCTGCAGTAAGCCAAAGGACCCGCAGATAGCTGCCTGCACTGCCTGTAAACCCAGCTAGTAGCTGTACCCTGAATGCTAGTGGGGAAAGTCAGGTTAGACCACCACCAGACAGTGGGTTACGCAGGTCAACCCGGAGCACTAGGGGGCAAATACCAGCTCGCTGGAAGATCTAAATGCTGTATATTGTAAATGTTTTATGTTTGTTGCCTGGTTGCTAATTATGTTTTTCCAGTCTTTCTAGTTCATGGACTAACAGGTTATGGACGCTGAATAACCGGAACTATCTTGTAGATAGTTGCACTTGGTGCCCTCTTTCGAAGATGGCCACGGAAGAAAAATCTGTCTGGTGTGGCCTCCTTGTGGCCCAAAGTAGAGAGCTCAGCCTTGTCGCCACGCCCAAGGCCAGGAAATTGGGGTTTATGAAAACAGGTCCCCACACCGTGGAAAACTTCACCTTGTTGGGTGAAATGGACACCCGGTCACGGAAGCGCCGTGACCTCAAGGACAAAATATACTTGTATATATGTTATGTTGTCATTTATACCCTGTATTTGTGTTTCCTGTTTAGTCCGGAGTACTACATTTTACTAGGGGAGAATGTGTCACCCCAGGCCTGGATGCCACAAACAATAATCTGCGTCTGAGAGCAGGAGGGAGGTCCCCTGGTTAGGGACAATTAGCATACAGCACCTCCTGTCCCAGGCCAGCAGGGGGATCTGGCTGCCCCTATAAAAGCTGGAACTGGGGGCAGGGTTAGAGAGAACTGGAAGACCTAGCTCAGGAGTGAGACTAGTCCCAGAGAAGGAGGGACAGTTCAGCTGTAGCTGAGGAGTCCGTGAGGCAGAGGAGAAACTGCAAGCCAGGGACAGAGGCGACGAGAGCCGGTCCTGGCAGAGAACCAATCTACCGGGCATTGGGGTCCGGGGCTGTCAGGGTTACAAGCCCAGCAGCAGAGAACCAACCTGCGAGGGATTTCAGGTCCCTTGGCCTAAGAAGCCTGGAGGCTCCGCCACACAGAGGGACCTGTACAGTGAGGAGCAAGCAACAGGTACCCAAGGCCCTAGTCGCATGCCATACAGGCGAGAAGTACACGGCCAGCTCAGGGACGTGGGCTATTACACCACGAAAAGGGGGATAGTCAGAAAGAGCATAGAGAAAACGGTAGGCCTACACACTCACCCTGACCAGTGGGGCTCGCCCGAATTCTCTCAGACACCCAGGCCCATTCCTAACCGGTACTGTTGGGTCATTAATAATATCTACAATAAAGACCCTGAACTGTTTGAAGCGGACTCTGAACTCTTACTATTGCGGCCTGCACTATCACCCCCAACATCCACCTACACTGCCCTGAGGCTACACTCTTCCCGTGGGGAGTTATCCTACACCTGTGCTGCACACCAACACCAGCCTCAGTAGTCTGCCTCGCAGCGGCGGTTATCCCTGACCGCAATCCACGGGTGGCGTAGTCGGACATTCAAAACACTGATAAATAGACTGCCACCATTTGGTCTGACCACCCTGAGCCACGGGATCGGGTTGCCACTACTACCCCCATCAGCACCGTACACTAGAAGGCCCGGTTCCGTGTACCCCACGGCCCAGGGGGCGAGTCATGTGCATCAAATTATACATACACATATGGGGCAGTGGGGCTTCATACTATATACAGGTGCTTCTCACAAAATTAGAATATCATCAAAAGTTAGTTTATTTCAGTTCTTCAATGCAAAAAGTGAAACTCCTATATTATATAGAGTCATTACACACAGAGTGATCTATTATATAGAGTCATTACACACAGAGTGATCTATTATATAGAGTCATTACACAGAGGGATCTATTATATAGAGTCATTACACACGGAGGGATCTATTATATAGAGTCATTACACACAGAGGGATCTATTATATAGAGTCATTACACACAGAGGGATCTATTATATAGAGTCATTACACACAGAGGGATCTATTTTAAGTGTTTATTTCTGTTAATGTTGATGATTATGGCTTACAGCCAATGAAAACACAAAAGTCATTATCTCAGTAAATTAGAATACTTCATAACAACAGCTTGAAAAATGTTTTTAAAATCCGAAAAGCTGGCCTACTGAAATGTATGTTTAGTAAATGCCCTCAATACTTGGTCGGGCTCCTTGTGCATCAATTACTGCATTAATGCGGCAATGTGGCATGGAGGCGATCAGCCTGTGGCGCTGCTGAGGTGTTATGGAAGCCCAGGTGGCTTTGATAGCAGCCTTCAGCTCATCTGTATTGTGGGGTCTGGGGTCTCATCTTCCTCTTGACAATACCCCATAGATTCTCTATAATAGATTCTCTATGGGGTTAAGGTCAGGCGAGTTTGCTGCCAATCAAGCACAGTGATACTGTTGTGTGTAAACCAGGTATTGGTACTTTTGGCAGTATGGACAGGGGCCAAGTCCTGCTGGAGAATGACATTTCCATCTCCATAAAGCTTGTGGGCAGAGGGAAGCATGAAGTGCTGTAAAATGTCCTGGTAGACGGCTGCGCTGACTTTGGTCTTGATAAAACACAGTGGACCTCCACCAGCAGATGACATGGCTCCCCAAACCATCACTGATTGTGGAGACTTCACACTAGACCTCCAGCAGCTTGGATTGTGGCCTCTCCACTCTTCCTCCAGACTCTGGGACCTTGATTTCCTAATGAAATGCAAAATTTACTTTTCATCTGAACACAACACCTTGGGCCACTGAGCATCAGTCCAGGTCTTTTTCTCTTTGGCCCAGGTAAGACGCTTCTGGCGTTGTCTCTTGGTCATGAGGGGCTTGACACAAGCAATGCGACACTTGTAGCCCATGTCCTGGATACGTCTGTGTGTGGTGGCTCTTGAAGCAATGACTCCAGCAGCAGTCCACTCCTTGTGAATCTCCCCCAAATTTTTGAATGGTCTTTTCTTAGCAATCCTTTCAAGGCTGCGGTTATCCCAGTTGCTTGTGCACCTTTTTCTACCACACTTTTCCCTTCCACGTCCATTAATATGCTCGGATACAGCACTCTGTGAACAGCTGCTTCTTTAGCAATGACCTTTTGTGGCTTACCCTCCTTGAGGAGTGTGTCAATGACTGCCTTTTGGACATCTGTCAAGTCAGCAGTCTTGCCCATGATTGTGGAGCCTACTAAAACAGACTAAGGGACCTTTTTAAATGCTTAAGAAGCCTTTGCAGGTGTTTCTTGTTAATTCTAATTTACTGAGATAGTGACTTTTGTGTTTTCATTGGCTGTAAGCCATAATCATCAACATTAGCAGAAATAAACACTTAAAACAGATCACTCTGTTTGTAATGACTCTGTATAATATATGAGTTTCACTTTTTGGATTTAAGAACTGAAATAAATTCACTTTTTGATGATATTCTAATTTTTTGAGAAGCACCTGTATGTAGCAGTGCGGCAATTATACTATATACAGTCAGGAGTATAAGTACTTGATACACTGACAATTTCGAAAGTTTTTCCACCTACAAAGAATGAAGAGGTCTGTTTTGTTCTACTTAACTGCTGCAACTTGGACCTTTAACAGGATTTATATTTCACCTATGAGAAAGCATAGTATGTGTATTTGGCAGATTAACTCAGGCATGTTTATGATAAACTGAATACCTGGATTGGAGTCCTATTTATATACAGAATATTGACTATTAATTCCGGCAGAGTAAGTCTTAGGCTATATTCACACTAGGTGTTTTTTTTCTGCAGCAAAACATAATCTCTTGGCAGGAAAGAAGTAGCGTCAAAAACGCAGGTTTTGGTGTTTTTTTTGCAGTGGTTCTTGGTGCATTTTTGGTGCGTTTTTCAGGATCCCAAAGTTCAGCTTTGCTTCCACCATAGACACATGAAAACAGGTCACCATTGCAAGACATATGTTCATGAAAAAGTACACATTACAAATGTAACAGGGGGGGGTGGGGGGTGAATTGGTCTGGAATGGTTTATCTAAGACCCTGGCAGTGCATTGAATTTGTAGGACACTATTTACTTTCACATTATGGTTTGCCATTGAGTTGCTCAGGCATTGTTCATTTTCACACCTCCCTGGCCAACACGTGTTGTTCAATCTCACACCTAGCTCAACCAATGTTTACTTTGTAGGCATCACTAATTTAATTAAACTGTAATAATCCAAGCTGCTATCTCAGGTGACCAAGACAAGATGGTTTAAAGTTGGGAAAATCACAGGAATAAATGTGTGTCACATACTTGCTTTTTTCACTAAAAACGCAGCAAAATGTTCACACTAGGCTTTTTTTCAGCATTTTTTTCCACCACCCTTTTTTTTAATGGGTGAAAAACGCTGAAACAAGTGACATACTCTATTGCAAAAAGCCATGGAGAGCACAAAATACTGAGGACAAATAAGCAAGCTGTGTGCATGAGATTTCGGAAATCTCATAGACTAAGTTGGTACTGTAAAACGCAGCTGAAAATTTGCATAAAAAAGCCCGCTAAAAAAACGTCTAGTGTGAATATAGCCTTGTATAACAGTTTGCCAATGAGTTAGGATATATGACCACGATGCAGAAATGCTGCAGATTTTTCCTATGCGTTTCTGCATCTCCCTGGGTTGTCAAGCGCTTTGCCAAGTGATTTTAGCATCACTTGGAAAAGTGCTTGACAACTTGGTCACACTATATAATTCCATGCAACCGGCATGGATTTACATAGTGTGACCAAGTTACAATGCTGCAAATGCAGCATCAATAATAAAAAAAAAGAATAATAATGGTGAAAAATAAAAAAAAAACATTATACTCATCTTCCGATGGTCCTCGATCTCCTTCTCCGGTGAGTCCGGTGTCTTCGGCGGATCACGGTGCTGTAAAAGGACCTTCCATGACGTCATTTAGTCATGTGACAGGTCACCCGACCGCCGATGTCAGCGGTCGCGTGATCTGTCACATGACTAAATGGCGTCATGGAAAGTCCTTTTACCATCGCGAGCAGCCGAAGAGCCAGCAGCACCGCCGGGAGCAGACAGGGGCCATCAGAAGGTAAGTATATGTTTATTTTTTATTTTAATTCTATTTTAACTACAGGTACTATGGTACCCGGGTCTGGAGGAGAGTCTCTTCATCTCCAGACCCGGGTACCCTCCACGCATTGAGTCGCATAATATCCACATGTGTATTTGTAGTCATGCGGATGTTATGCGTTCCAATGCAAGTCAAAGGCGGCTAAATCGCAGCGACTCTGCAAAATTAATAGACGAGCTGCGGATTTTTCCGCAATGATAATCCGCAGCGGAAATCTCCGCAGCATGTGAACAGCACATGCGGATTATCATTGGGGACCATTGCAGACCTATCACCAAGCGTTTTTTAAGTGTTTCCGCGGCAGAAGTTACGCTGCAGAAACGCATAAAAAACGCATAGTGGGCACACAGCCTTAAAAGTTCTATGGTGAAGAAAAACACGTGAGATAATAAATACTAAATATACAATATTTCCCATAATGTAACTGAGCATATCTTTAGGGTGTATTCACTGTTTTTTCTTCTGCAGCAAAACTGCTGTGTTTTACAGCACCATCTTAGTGAATGACATTTCTGAAATCTCATTCACATGCTGTTTTTTTTGCATTTTTTTTAAATCTGCAGCTTGTCAAGTCTTTCAGAGGTTTTGCAGCATTTTTCACCCATTCAAATGAATGGAAAAAAAAACACAAGTTAAAACACCTGAATTTTAAGCAGCGTTTTTCCTGCCTCCTTTGATTTTTGGGGTAGAAAAAAATGCTGCCAAAATCCAACTTGTCAACACACCTTTATCCTGGTTGTGTTCTAATTGGATATAAAATAGAACGGCCATGATAACATGGGTAGTTAATTGTATGGTGTTTTCACTTTATATATTACCAGGCCGCATTCTATTTGCGCAGAGCTGCTCCGTGAAGATTCTATCACAAGATTCCGTGATGACATCACAGGTGATGGTGACATCACTGCTCACAGGCGCTATATATACAATGCACATAGGCTCACCCGTGCCTTTCTTGGCTCTATAGTGACTGATAGCACTTGCTGTTTTTCACTATGGCTGGAATTGTTTTGGACATTCCTCAGGTAAAAGCACTATTGTTGATCCTTATGATCAATCGTCCTAACAGTGTGCTTCTACCACCCGATGGCGTCCTCAGCTTCACTCACCGGCTGGTGATGGAGCTAGTAAAGGATTGCCTGACCAAACACCGACAACGTCGTCTAACGTCAGACTATCTGACGGATTTACTTCAGAACATCAGGACATTACTACACCAGGTAAGTGGAGGACACTCTGCACAGAACATCTCAATATTGATAGATAATAATGGAGGGATAGAAGCTTTTTCTTCTAATATATCATATTTTGCAGACCATAAGACGCACCAAAAATTTTTGGGAGGAAAATAGGAAAAACATTTATTATAATAAAATGGGGGTCTGTGTTATAGTCCGAATTTTCGGTTGCTTACTGAGGGGGGTGGTGGCAGTGGAGCGAGGTCACAGGAGGCAGAGTCGCTGCTGCAGGAAGTCGGCAGTAGGAGTGGGGCACTGCTGCGGGCCCCAAGCTGGGAGGAGCGGGGTGTCCAGAAGGTGCGAGGCTGCGGGCCCTGGGCTTCAAGGAAATGTTAGCGGTAATTCAGGAGGGGAGGCCCTGCTCTGCTTATTGATTTCTCTGCAGTGGGCTTCAAGAAGTAGGCTGCTGGAGATGGCCAATACGCAAATTGAGATCTCAGCTCGTCATTGAGCCGAGATCTAAATCTTCACATGCACTGCCTCCAGCGGCCATTTGCCTGAAGCCCACCGCCAGAAAATCAATGGGCAGAGCGGGGACTCCCCTCCTAAATCACCGCTAACATTTCCTTGAAGCCCAGGGCCCGCAGCCTCGCACCTTCTGGACACCCCGCTGGCCCGCAGGAGCGCCCCATTTCTACTGCCGGCTTCCTGCAGCAGTGACCCCACCTCCTGTGACCTCACTCCACCACAGCCACCCCCCTGGTAAGCTACATTCAGACAATTATTATTATTAATAATCTGTCTGATATGCTGGGGTGGAGAGCTCCAGAGTAGGGGGGATGCACGGGAGAAATCTTGTATGCGATTGTGGGAAGAGGAGATAAGAGGGGAGTAGAGAAGAAGATCTTGTGAGGATCGGAGGTTGCGTGCAGGTAAGTACCGGGAGACTAGGTCACAGATATATGGAGGAGACAGGTTGTGGGTGGCTTTGCATGCCAAGGTTAGGGTCTTGAACTGGAGTCTCTGGGTAATGTGTAGCCAGTGAAGGGATTGGCGGAGCGAGGGGAGAAGCCAGGGAATAGCGGGGGGACAGGTGAATTAGTCAGACAGCAGAGTTTAGAATAGATTGGAGGGGTGCGAGAGTGTTAGAAGGGAGGTCAAAAATTTTGGAAAAAAAGGCATCTTATAGTCCAAAAAATACGGTAAAACACGAGTCCCCAAATACAGTATGTAGTCATTGTATCTGCAGACAGAGAACTGATGTCACATACAATTTCCGCCTCCATTCTGACCGCTCTCATCTCAAAATTCTCCTTTCCATTTTTCCTTCTTTATAGGCTGAAGAAAGATCTCAGACTGAAGATTTGGCTGTCTTTAAAGAACTGGCCGAAAAAGTCCTGTCTATACTAGAACGCTCATTGGAACGCCCGGTAAGGATCAATATTAATAGACGTATCTTAATCCACCGTATCTGAGGAGACTTTCTGAGAAAAGGTCTGAAGATGGCGCGGGATTTGTATCGTTACAATTGGTGCATCTGTAAATGTTGGTTTAGTCCTTCATGATTTATGTATTTGGTGATTTAGTGAAATCTTCCACATATTAATTATATACATTATATCTATCAGGAAACAACAGGAGGCGACGCCAAATATGGGCAAAATGTGACCCCGAAAATCCCTGACCCTAATAGGAGTCGGCCGGAGCTGAACAGCGATCTGATTACAGGTGAGCGATCACCCGACCTTCTACAAGGAATGTCCAGATATTACAGAGGATGGAGGATAATGTTAGATTTACTCTCTACTCTGTGTAATGGGAACCTGGCAGCACATTGTTACATATAGAAGTAGTGGTGTGACGGTATAGGCCATTGTCCCCTAATAATAATTGTTTGTAGAAATCCAATGTGCCAGTCAGGAGAAATGTAAAGTAGACACCATATACAAATCAGAATGGAAGTGCGCTGGGGGCGTGAAAGAAGAAATCCAAGTGCAGTGACACGCCCCCAGTGCACTTCCAGGCTAATTTGCAAATCTCTCCTATGTTTCAGCTCTCTTACCATCACTCGTATGTGCAGCGTGGGTGGGGGGTTCCTCATTCATGTGATGGAGGGTCCATTCTGCAGTGCTATAGCAAGTAACATGAAATAAATTAAATTTAAATTGCATTACTGCTCTAGAAAATGGGAAAAAACTAAGATACTGAGCACATAATTTGGCCAATTCATGAATGCCCAGCAGCCAATGACAAGGCGATCTTTTTGTTGGAATCCTCTCCTAATGTGAATCCTCTCCTAGGCTGAAGCCTACATTTATATGGGTAGGTAGGATCCTGTTGTAATTAAAACCACCGCGGGCTGATGGGTGGAGATAGGTTCCCAGCAAAAAAGGTCGCCTTGCCGTGACTGCTGGGCATGCACCGAGCAAAAGAAGGTCGCCTTGCCGTGGCTGCTGGGCATGCACCGAGCAAAAGAAGGTCGCCTTGTCGTGACTGCTTGGCATGCACCCAGCAAAAGAAGGTCGCCTTGTCGTGACTGCTGGGCAAGCACCCAGCAAAAGAAGGTCGTCTTGCCGTGACCGCTGGGCATGCACCCAGCAAAAAAAAAGGTCACCTTGCCGTGGCTACTTGGCATGCACCCAGAAAAAGAAGGTCGCCTTGCCGTGGCTGCTGGCCATGCATGAATTGGCCAAATTATGCACTAAGTATCTTCCTTTTATCCTATTTTCTACAGCAGTAATGCAATTCAAATTTCATTTATTTCATGTTTACATGCTATAGCGTTACAGAGTGCAACTTTGTTAGTTATGTATTTGGATGGCTACTCTTAGTATGCACCTGTTCACACCCATTTTCTTTTCGGAAGTGATGGTCAGTCTTTTGTTATTTATGAAGGGGTTCCTCCATCATTTACATGACATTTATCTATGGATTCCCCGTATATTCTCATATTTAGAATCCCCATATAACGAGTATTAATCCCATTTACAGACATCTTGTCATTTCTCCGTTATATTGCTGTATTATCTATGTAGGAATAATATCCTCTAATACATTTCATTTCTTCATCATTATTTTAGAAACAACTGAGCTGTCGAATCCTAACAATGGAATTAGTGAGATCCCGGAGATCCAAGAATCCGTAAGTATCATAGAGGGGGATGCGTGTGTGTCATCAGATCATGGGGTGTGAATGACTCGTCCAGTATTATCCCCCATACAACCATGGGACGTCTCTATTCTAAGTGTAGATGACCCTATGGTGTTAATTACATTTGAATTACAGGGAATCTGTCACCAGGTTTATGCTATTTGGTCTGAGAGAAGCATGATGCAGGGACAGAGACCCTGATTCCTGTGTTGATTACTTTACTCGGTGGAGCAGTTGTGATAAAATCACTATTTTTTTCTGCTGCAGAGCTCTGAATGCTGAGTCTTGTATAACCCCGCCCACACCATTGATTGGCAGCTTTCTGTGTACACTGTGCATAGGCAGAAAGCTGCTAATCAGTGGTGGAGGCAGGGGTACAAAGCAATAGGACTACCTGGCTAGACAGATAGTCTTCTAGTGATAATCTACTGATTTTATTGAAACAGCCACACACAGCCTAGTAAGTAACACATCACTGGAATCAGGGTCTCTGCCCCTACATCATGGTGCTTTCAGAATACATAGCAAACACCTGGTGACAGATTACCTGTAAGTCCTCCTCTGTGTGATCTCCCACATTATCCAGAATGTTATAGTAATGTATGATGACCGTTGCAGGGCGGCTCCAGGATTTCGTGGGCCCTGGGCGAAAGAGTCTCAGTGGCCCCTTTAACACATACCACGATTCATGATGAACAGATACCGCAGATAAATATATATACATATATGTATATATATATATATATATATATATATATATATATATATATATAGTACAAGCCCGAAGATTTCACTTCTTACATTACATGAGCGATATCTATTGTAAATTCCACAATAACTCAGAAAGCGGCGAATCCTCACAGCTCACAGTGCAGACCGGACAGTAATGTCCTCCACACAGTATAATGGCACCACATAGTCCTCTATACCGTATTATGAGCTCCATATATTGCTCCATATAGAATAATGGACCCCATAAAATGCTCCACGCAGGCTGTGCCCCCATATAATGCCCCATGCAGGCTGTGACCCCACACATAATGCCCCATGCAGGCTGTGCCCCCCACATAATGCCCCATGCAGGCTGTGCCCCCCACATAATGCTCCATGCAGGCTGTGCCCCCCACATAATGCTCCATGCAGGATGTGCCCCCCACATAATACCCCATGCAGGCTGTGCCCCCCCCTACATAATGCCCCATGCAGGCTGTGCCCCCCCCCACATAATGCCCCATGCAGGCTGTGACCCCACACATAATGCCCCATGCAGGCTGTGCCCCCCACATAATGCCCCATGCAGGCTTTGACCCCCCACATAATGCTCCATGCAGGCTGTGACCCCCACATAATGCCCCATGCAGGCTTTGACCCCCCACATAATGCCACATGCAGGCTGTGCCCCCCCCCCACATAATGCCCCATGCAGGATGTCCCCCTCCCACATAATGGCCCATGCAGGATGTCACCCCCCATATAATTCCTCATGCAGAATGTCCCTCCCACATAATGCCCCATGCAGGCTGTGCCCCCCACATAATGCCCCATGCAGGCTGTGCCCCCCCACATAATGGACCATGCAGGATGTCACCCCCCATATAATTCCCCATGCAGGATGTCCCCTCCACATAATGCCCCATGCAGGATGTCCCACCCCACATAATGCCCCATGCAGGATGTCCCTCACACATAATGCCCCATGCAGGATATCCCCCCGACATAATGCCCCATGCAGGATGTCACCCCCCATATAATTCCCCATGCAAGATGTCCCCCCCACATAATTCTCCATGCAGGATGTTCCACCCCACATAATGGCCCATACAGGATGTCACCCCCCATATAATGCCCCATGCAGGATGTCACCCCCCCATATAATGCCCCATGCAGGATGTCACCCCCCCATATAATGCCCCATGCAGGATGTCCCCCCAACACATACTGCCCCATGTAGGATGTCACCTCTCACCCCATATATTGCCCCATGCAGGATGTCACCTCTCACCCCATATAATGCCCCATGCAGGATGTCACTTCTCCCCCCATATAATACCCCATGCAGGATGTCACTTCCCCCATATAATGCCCCATGCAGGATGTCACCCCCCATATAATGCCCCATGCAGAATGTCACCTCTCACCCCATATAAAGCCCTATGCTGGATGTCACTTCCCCCCCCCCATATAATGACCCATGCAGGATGTCACCTCTCACACCATATAATGCCCCATGCAGGATGTCACTTCTCCCCCCATATAATACCCCATGCAGGATGTCACTTCCCCCATATAATGCCCCATGCAGGATGTCACCCCCCATATAATGCCCCATGCAGAATGTCACCTCTCACCCCATATAAAGCCCTATGCTGGATGTCACTTCCCCCCCCATATAATGACCCATGCAGGATGTCACTTCTCCCCCTCATATAATACCCCATGCAGGATGACACCCCCCTATATAATGGCCCATGCAGGATGTCACCCCCCATATAATTCCCCATGCAGGATGTCCCCTCCACATAATGCCCCATGCAGGATGTCCCACCCCACATAATGCCCCATGCAGGGTGTCCCCCACACATAATGCCCCATGCAGGATATCCCCCCCACATAATGCCCCATGCAGGATGTCACCCCCCATATAATTCCCCATGCAGGATGTCCCCCCCACATAATGCTCCATGCAGGATGTCCCACCCCACATAATGGCCCATACAGGATGTCACCCCCCATATAATGCCCCATGCAGGATGTCACCCCCCCATATAATGCCCCATGCAGGATGTCCCCCCAACACATACTGCCCCATGTAGGATGTCACCTCTCACCCCATATATTGCCCCATGCAGGATGTCACCTCTCACCCCATATAATGCCCCATGCAGGATGTCACTTCTCCCCCCATATAATACCCCATGCAGGATGTCACTCCCCCCATATAATGCCCCATGCAGGATGTCACCCCCCATGTAATGCCCCATGCAGAATGTCACCTCTCACCCCATATAAAGCCCTATGCTGGATGTCACTCCCCCCCATATAATGACCCATGCAGGATGTCACTTCTCCCCTCATATAATACCCCATGCAGGATGTCACCCCCCTATATAATGCCCCATGCAGGATGTCCCCCCCATATAATGCCTCATGTAGGATGTCACCTCTCACCCCATATAATGCCCCATGCAGGATGTCACTCCCCCCCATATAATGCCCCATGCAGGATGTCACTTCTCCCCCCCATATAATACCCCACGCAGGATGTCCCTACCTCCCCCCCATATAATGCCCCATGCAGGATGTCACTTCTCCCCCCATATAATGCCCCATACCTCCATACATAAAAAAAAAAAATCAAATGCTCACCTCACTGCTCACCAGCTGTGGAGAGGTAAGTATTGTGCCGGCCGTGGTCCAGGGCAAGCATTGGGGGGGGGGAGCAAGGCCCACTAACTGGCGCTGGCACCACTCTCCTCTGCTCACCTGTCCCATAGCACGCCAGGGTGCCCGACAGCAAGTGGGCCCCTCGCCTACTCAGGGCCCCGGCACTTGCCTGGGTGTGCAGGGTGCTAGCGCCAGGTCTGCCCAGCGTCCGGTTTGTATCCTCCCAACATCATATCAGTGTAAATCATCTGGGACATAATATGGGGGAAGTTTTTGCATCTGTAACTTTTTTCCTGCATCTTCGATAAATCAGTATTATTTCTTATTCTTTTATAGAGCGTGATGGATTCATTGGTTCCGGCGAGAAAGCCGCATATGAGCGACTATGAAACTTCCAAACTCATCAGCAGTGGAAATTTTGGGTGAGATTTCTGTTGCCATAATCCACATTTCTCAGGGTTCCCTATGACAATGCTTCTGCTCCTGCACTCTACCATTCAGTGTTATCATAGGGAATTATATGATCTGTAGCAAATCAAACTGTAAGGAAAGCGATTTAAATAATATAATTACATATAATATAATATATAATAATATAATATTATTACATTCGCCTGTGCTAGACCCTCATCTGTTCTTATGCTGCCTCCTCCACCTGAGCTTTTCTGCTCTCCACTCTGATCTTTGTTTTGATGGGGGGGCTCCATTATGAAGCTGATCAGAGAAGTTGGCTACACATGGTCACATGAAGGGTGACACTATATTGACGTCAATGACATCTACACCCTCCACCATGACCATGTGGGCCCAATCACTGGCCTCAGCAGTAGAAGAGAGCCCTGGAGCACATTCATTTTGGACCAATTTTATTTGCACTAAATTGTATTTGGTCAGTTATAGCGAATCTGCCCAAAGAGAATTTCGATAGATTCTCGTATCTATAATGTGACCTGGGTGATGGCTGCTGCAGAAGTGGCATTGTGGAGACCTCCAATAGGTGATCTATGTAGTGCTATTTTATGTATTTCTAGATGTGGATTTATAGTGGCGGCCAGACTTCTAGTATTAAACATATGCAAATTGTCTCTTCAGAGAGGAAGCAAACTAGAACTCCACCTATAGGAAGTAGCAATCCTAAAAGTCAATATCGACCCTTTATCAAGCCTTGTCACATGACTTAGGATAATAGCCAAAACCAAATCTCAATTTGCAGGAACTGTGTTCTGGGGTACTGCCCCTCTTCAGTGCAAAGTGTGAATGGTTTGACTGGGTGAGAGGTGTCTGACCGGTATCCAAGGGGTTGACGTTTCTCCTTGCGGACATGAGGAGACTTTTAAGCCACAATGCTCCTCTGGGAAATAGGATTGCTACTTCCTATAGGTGGCACTAGGGTGCTAGTTCTCTTCCTCTCTGAAAAGAGACAATTTGCATATTTCCCAGAAGAGCATTGCAGCTTAAAAGTCTCCTCACCTTGACATGCTTAACATGGCTTTTTCCGCAAGGAGAAACATTACCGCTTGGATCCCGGTCAGATGCCTCTCACCCAGCCAAACCATATCTCACACTTTGCACTGATGAGTGCTTGTACCCCAAAACATAGTGTCCGAAAATTGAGATTTTGGTTATGGCTATTATTCCATGTCATGTGATAAGGCTCGTTAAAGGGTTGATATTGACTTTTAGGATTACTACTTCCTATAAGGGGCACTAGAGTTCTAGTTCTCTTCCTCTCTGAAGAGACAATTTGCATATTTCCCAGAGGATCATTGAGGCTTAAAAGTCTCCTCACCTTGACAAGCTTAACATGTCACTCTCCGCAAGGAGAAATGTTACCCCTTGGATACCAGTATTAAACATATAATGATTTCTATAGATGGATTATTAATAAGGATTTATTATAACCAATGGATTCTCCTTATCTCCAGGGCCGTCTACTTGGTGCATCATAAAGACTCACACCAGACCTTTGCTATGAAGAAAATGGCTAAGCGGAACCTAAATACTGCACAGAGATTGGAATGGGCCTTTCTGGAGAGGGACATCTTAACATTTGCTGATTGTCCCTTTGTGGTCTCCATGCTCTGCTCCTTTCCAACTAGATCTCACCTGTGTATGGTCATGGAGTATGTAGGAGGTAAGACACATCTATTGTATTATATTCAGCCCATGTCTGCTTTCATCTTATCACTGCTCATATCATTAGGACATTGTTGGTTACATCCCCACAGAGCATTTACTATAGGTTATCTATTACCAAGATGCTCGTAAATTCATTGATCTTGGTGCAGGGGCGCTATGGGGCTCATCAGTCGAAGGGGGTCTGTCGACGCTCGGCAGTGGGCAGCATCCCTCCACCTGTCATCACAATTTCAGCGGTATTTGCTTCTTCAAGGAGGTGGGGCTGGTGGGGGCAAAAATACTGAGTAGGTGGCTAGTAGGGGCCAAAATACTGAAAGGGGGCCGTATGACTAGATATGGGGGGACTGTGAATGCTGAGTGGAGGTCATCATATTAAGTGGGGTGCTGTGGGGGTCCTCACTCTATATGGAGGCCCCCATTCTGTGTGGGGACATCATACTGAGTGGGGAGTTATGCGGACCATTATATTGTGTGAGGGACTGTGGGAACCATTATCCTGAGTGGGAGGGTTGCTGTGGGTGCCATCACACCGAGTAAGGGGTTGTGGCTGGCCTCCTTCTAAGTGGTGGCTTCCTTAGGAGGATTCACTGTGGGGATACCATACTCATTGAGTGTGGGTGTGGGCATTTTTGGGAGCATCATACTCTAAAATGGCCATAAAAGTTGTATTGCTGGTGAGAACACCAAGCTGCTTCAACAGGGATATAAATATATTTCTTTTTTATTTTTTAGGGTGGGGGGCAATTACAACTTTTGATATGGGGTCTTGTGATTTCTATGTACGCCACTATCTGTGTGATCTCCCCAGGATGTTTCCGCTCACTGCTCATTATACATCATGGTTATCTGCTCGTGGTATATCATGTTTATCTTCTGTATAAACCCCTCACCGGTCATATTTCCTTTCTTCTATAGGTGGAGACTGTGGGACCCTTCTAAGCACCAGGGGTCCTTTCTCTGTCCCCATGGCCCGCTTGTACTTTGCAGAGGCGGTACTTGCCGTGGAATACCTGCATAGTTACGGTGTGGTGCACAGAGACCTGAAGCCGGAAAAGTAAGTGCCCCCGTAGTATAATAAAGTGGGGAAAGTTGTCATTTGTTATCATTCAGTCTGTGAGGCTAAAACCATCTTCTCTTTTGCAGCCTCCTGATTACATCTACTGGACATATTAAAGTTACCGATTTTGGGATTTCAAAACTTGGTCTAATGATACCGAAAACCAACACCTACAAGGAATTAGCAGTGGACATCTCCAGAGAGTTCCAGGACCGTGAGGTCAGCATCACCTACAAGAACTTAGCTTGTTATTTGCAAATCTCATCACAATATTGTCTCTTCTCTACGTTCTTCCTTTCTAGAGAACTTTTCCACTAATATTTTATCTTCTGCATTGTGTTTTAACGATGATATCTTGTCATAATAATTGTTTCATCGATTCTCATCTCTATGTTCTGTTGGTTTCCAGTTCTGTGGCACCCCATGTTACATAGCCCCAGAGATCATCCTGAAAGAAGGCTATGGAAGACCTGTTGACTGGTGGTCATTGGGGATCATCCTGTATAAATTCCTGCTGGGATGTGTACCATTTGATGCTGATTCCCTCACTGAGCTTTATAAAAGGGTTGTCATTGGTGAGTAGAATAATCCGATCATTGCGTTGATTGGTTACATTTGTTCAGTTATTTCCTTTGCTTTATGCTACAGTCCAGTAAAGAGGTTTTATTTTCTGTAATTTTCTATGTAACAGGAGAACTAATTTGGAATTGTGATCGCGCTCCACCCCAGGATGCTCAGAATCTCATCACTGAGCTGCTCAGAAGAAATCCTGTGCGTAGACTTGGGACAGGTAACAGATATACTAGTATTAATATTCCCTTATTAGACCAAGGACATATCGTTCATGTCCATGAAGATCAGCATTTCTCTATCAGCTCATCTACTGTATTTCTAGTTCTCCACACTAAGACTTTCAGTTTATTTCCTTCATGTCAGCTCAGTTTTGTCATTAGTTCAGATTACGATAAACTGTTCAGATATGGAGCCATCCCTGACTATGTCCGCATCACTTTTGTTTTTCTTTTTCTAGGAGGAGCATTTGAGATCAAGGTTCATCCATTCCTGAGTGACTTGGACTTTGACAACATTCTGAGCCAGGAGCTGGAGTATGTTCCTCAGCTTGTTTCAGACGCAGACACCAGCTTATTTATCAGTAAGTAGAAGGAGACGTCATCTAGACTAAGCGACTGTTTGTCTCATCTTCCCTAATATGTGATCATCTGTTCCCATTAATATTAGTGATAAATAGTGACTGTGTTATACTGACAACCTCTAATAATACTTCATTACCTATTTCTTGTAGATCATTCTGATATAAACAAACATCTGGTCTCAAAGGATGAGGAAGGCACAAGTGAGAACAATGAGAGCCTTGACTTCCAAAATTTTATGTCATCTTCTGAAAAGCTTTGTAAAGTAAGTATGTGATTAATAAATCCAAAATATGTAAAAAAAAAGAAAAAAAACTCTAAAAGTACATAAAAAAAATATTTTATATCTTATTTTTATCCGTATTTAGCTCTGTACCATCGCTACCAGGATGGTGAACAATGAGGATCCCAATGCCCCTCCAGAGTATACACCAGAAACCAACACAAACATCTCAGAAATGTGAGTAGACTAGAAAGGGTCATTACTGGGAGTTCCAGGCTGATCTATGTACACAACACCAAATATAGGACATAAATAACAGAATATCAAATGCAGCATTCACCGCTTCATGGTTAACGGTCATTGTACTTTTGGCTTCAGAAAATGCAGAAGATAACAGCCCATAATTGTGGCAGGTCATGCATTTTTAGCACTGCCTACTCTGTAGGAGAGCTGTAGTATTACTTGCCAGCCATTCTTGGTAGTTGTGTTCTGATCCATGGAAGGTAGTTTGGAGCAGAAAACCTTCCCCACTATGACAGTCATATGTCCTATTAGGCCTTATAGTCAGTGTTCTTATAGTGAGACAACCCATTTTATACTGTGTTTACTTACGATTTACATGTTTTTCTTCTTCAAACAGGCAGAAAGAATCTGTTCCTGTATGTAATACAGACGATGCTGTTACCATCTTGCCACCCTCGTCCCCATTGCCAGGTATGTACATGTCTACAGCACCAGCAATGTGAATGTTGACTTCAAAGCTCAAATATTTCCACATGGTTTTTCTGGTCTACTATGTTATCCATGTTTCATGGATCTCAGCTATGTTGACCATGGGTTCGTACTGTATCCCTATTTCCCTAATTTTGTACAGGAGTTTTTTTTCATGTATTCTGTTTATTACGTTGCATCATCTTTTAACCTAGTGAGATATAGCGACTGTGTTATACTGACACCCTCTAACAATCCTTCCTTACCTATGTCTTGTAGATCACTCTGATGAAGACAACCATCTGATCTCAGAGGATAAGGAGGGCACAAGTGAGGACGATGAGAACTTTATCTTCCGAATATTTGCATCATCATCTTCTGAGAGGCTTTCTAAAGTAAGTATGTGATCGATAAATCCAAAATATGTACAAAAAAGGATCTACAAAATTAAAAAGTATATATATTTAATAACTTATTGTTATCCACATTTAGCACTCTACCACCACTAACGGGATGGTGAACAACGAGGATCCCAAGGCCCCTCCAGAGTGTACACCAGAATCCAACACAAACATCTCAGAAATGTGAGTAGATTATGGGGTCATTACTGGGAGCTCCAGGCTGATATATGTGCACAACACCAAATATAGGACATAAATACCATAATATCAAATGCAGCATCCACCGCCCCATGGTTATGGGTCATTGTGCTTTCAGCTTTCGGAATTGTTGGAGATAACAGCCCATAATTGTGGCCGGTCATGCACTTTTAGTGCTGCCCTCACTGTAGGAGAGATGTAGTATGAAATGCCGGCCATTCTTGGTAGTTGTTTTCCTCTCAGCTCTCTATAAAAGGTAGTCTTGAGCAGAAGACCTTCCCCACTATGACAGTCATATGTCCTACTAGGCCTTATAGTCGGTGTTCTTCTAGTGAGACAACCCCTTTTATATGGAGTTTACTTGAGATTTACATGTTTTTCTTCTTCAAACAGGCAGAAAGTATCTGTTCCTGTATGTAATACAGACGATGCTGTTACCATCTTGCCACCCTCGTCCCCATTGCCAGGTATGTACATGTCTACAGCACCAGCAATGTGAATGTTGACTTCAAGGCTCAAATATTCCCACATGGTTTTATACAATACTATAGGTCTCTTATGTTATCCATATTATGACAAAGCAGATCCTATAAGAAGATATTGTTATTGATTTTTTTTTTTAATTTTTCATCAGAATTTCCATCTCATGAAGAAAGAAAATCGGCAATAAATCTGAGTATGGAGCAACAAAACTCAGAAAATGGAAAAAATGGGAAAAAGAGACGAGGTAAGTGTGAGAATCAACTCCATGTTGTGTGATGTCAGTGAGAATAATTCATGTGGAGTAGATGTCATCTGTCAGTGATGGGATTGTCACATGTATGATTGCTGACAATGACCCCTGACCTCTGTATGATAATATTCCTCTGCCGTCCGGCCACAGTGACTGCACAGCATTATCATGTAATATGGAGTCCCATCACTTACATTATATTTATTTCTCTTCTCATAGGTTCCATCTTCCGCCGGATCTTATCATCCTGCCGGCGTGGATTATCCAGGGCTGCTCGCGCATTTGCATGCTGTCACTGTTGCCCTAAAACCATCTAAAAGACGGGACACCTAAGCATCCAGCGCCCTGAAGTCCAGCAGATCCATCATCACTGCTGGAGCTGTATAGAAGGACCTTCACCATCTACCTGTGGCCTTCTGACTGGTCAACCTGGACAAGTTTCAGTAACGCCTCTGTCATCGGGCTCCGCGGTATTCATACTGCTCGTCTGACTTGTCATTTACTGATCACCTGGTATCTGACCTCGGCTATCTTCCTGACTTTGATTTAGTCTTTTGATAATGTTCACGATTTTATTCATCTCATTATTAATTAAAAAAAAGTAAAATCTGTTACTGTTGCTCTGATTCCTTTTTGTCTTGAATTCACAAATACTTGTAACTCACTAATTGCTCTTCTTCTCACTAAATGTATTTCTCATTATCCTTAATGCAGCAGTCAGTCTCATATTTCTGTCCAGCAGTTACACTGGTGCCTCCACCCTGTACCAGTCATTACACTCATCCACAAACCTCTGCACCCTGCTGCACAGTCCTGCATCTCTACCATATCTACACTCCAATGAGCTAAGATTAACATCCTCCATAATCAGGACCTCCCACTCTCATGTCCAAGACATTTTCTCTGCTGCACCAGCTCTCAGGAGTGCACTACTGCAGGCAATCAGGTTCATTCCCACTATCAGAAATTTTAAGTGTGCAGTAGAAACAGATTATTTGTGGCAGGACTATCAAATCACCTCACTATTCTAAGTTTTTCCTACAGCACTCAGTAGCACTTAATATTTGTACATATACAGATAATGGTTGGTGACTGGTTCATGCAGCCTTAATTCCACAAAGATAGAAATAAAAGGTCAACATGTTTCATACATCCAAACCATCCTTAATCATGGCAGAAAAACATAATTTTAAGTTCCCACTATGAATATTTGGTGAGATATCACAGCTGTGTATTTTCACAGCACAAAGAACGCATATTACAGATCTGCAAATCACAGTGTGCTGACGCTTAGTGTTGTAGTTTTGAACAACACCATTCATTTTATCATATAATGTGTTGAAAAATGAGAACAAATGCAAGGTTTGGCTTCCTTCATTTTACAGTGTGTATTGTGTTGTAAAAACAAACTGACAAAATGATTCAGAGTCAGTAGTACGATTACTGTGATACCAAACTTATAAGGTTTATATATATATATATATATATATATATATATATATATATATATATATATATATATATATATATATATATATACAGTGTTTAGCATAAATCAGTACACCCAAATAGATTTGTCAGCAAACCTGTAGTTTCCTTTCAGAATCATCATTTTATATGGGATACCATACTACAAAATACTCTCGCAAATTTGAGCCATTGAATGCAAACAGGATTTGGTATTTTGCAGACCCCAAAAAAGTAATTTTCTTATCAAACTCATTCAAGATCATGTTTCAAAAATGAGAACATCCCAGTAACAGTCTTAAGAGAAAAGCTAAGTTTAGACAACAAAATTCTAATTAACAAGAACTGAACCACAAGTAAGTGTAATTATTCATTAAACAGATGTCCAGCAGACAGGTGTCTGTAAAAGGAAGTTACTTAATAAAGAAAACTCCTTCCCATTTCATGCTATCAGCAATGGCATCACATAGAAGGGAAATGTCACAAAACCTGAGAAAGAAAATAATTTCTTTGCAATAAATGTGAAGTCTACAAGAAGATCAGCAAAACTTTACTTATCAGTCAGAATACTGTAGCAAAAGTGATGCAAAACTATAACAAAGATGGAACTGCAACCATCTTACAGAGACGTCCAGGCCGACTATGGAAGTTAACACCTAAACAAAAGCGTCCTCTGATGAGAAGGGTAAGTGGCACCACATAGAAGAGAAATGTCACAAGACATTTCTGAGAAAGAAAATAATTTCTTTACAAAAAATGTGAAGTCTACAAGAAGATCAGCAAAGCTTTTCTTATCAGTCAGATGGAAGCTAACATCTAAACAAAAGCATCTTCTGATGAGAAGAAAATCGACAGGCAAATTCATTGCTATTACCTGAAGAAGTAGAAAGCCAAACCAGGGCGAGTGTTTTCCATGACACGACACGGTGTACACTGCAAATGAATGGCATTCATGAGTGTCCTCCACAAAGGAAGCCTCTCTCCCTTAAAGCCCATGAACAATAAAAGTCCGTCTACAATTTGCCAGGGTCCATGCTTAAAACTATGAGGACTACCGGGACTGTATACTCTGTATGTGCATCATATGTGTATGTCCGTATTTTATGTTTGTGTGCACTATGTATATGCATACGTTAAAATGTGTATAGAGTATTAGCATGTGCAAATTTTATATGTGTGCATAAAGCTCTTGAAAAGTTGCAAAGTTTTGTGACTTTTCCCATTTTCACATAATTTTAACTTCTTTAAAGCCCAAGACGTACTGATACGTATCTGCGCCCTGGGACTTAAGAGCCTGATATGTATTAGTACATCTTTGCGATCGCGCCCGCACACAGGCTGTGCGGGCGTGATCGCCGCCGGGTGTCAACTGATTGTCACAGCTGACACCCGGTGCTAAGTGCTGGGAGAGGTCCCGCACATTAACCCCCGCAATGCTGCGATCGAAGTCGTTCGCAGCATTGCGGGGGCAAGGGGAGGTGATCGGGATAGTCACCTCTCCTGCCGGCGTCCAGCAATGTGTGCCGCGGCTTCCCGGATGTTGCCATGATGACCCGATTCACTGAGGGGTGCAGTTTTAAGAATGGTGTCACTTTTGGGTATTTTCAGTCATAAAGACCCCTCAAAGTGACTTCAAATGTGATGTGGTCCCTTATAAAATGGTTTTGTAAATTTTGTTGGAAAAATGAGAAATCGCTGGTCAATTTTAACCCTTATAGCTCCCTAATAAAAATAAATTTGGGTTCCAATATTGTGCTGATGTAAAGTAGACATATGGGAAATGTTATTTATTAACTTTTTTTGTGTGACATATCTCTCCGATTTAAGGGCATAAAAATTCAAATTTTGAAAATTGCAAAATTTTCAAAATTTTCGCCAAATATCTGTTTTTTTCACAAATAAACACAAGTGATATCGAAGAAATTTTACCACAATCATAAAGTACAATATGTCATGAAAAAATATTCTCAGAACCAGGGGGATCCGTTGAAGCGTTCCAGAGTAATTACCTCATAAAGTGACAGTGGTCAGAATTGTAAAAATTGGCCTTCTCATTAACGTGCAAACCACTTTGGGTTGTAAAGGGGTTAAGGACTCTACCTGCATATACAGTCATGGCGGAAAGTGCTGGCACCCTTGAAATTGTTTCAGAAAATTTCACATGTTTTATTACACGCATGTTTATTTCCTTTGTGTTTATTGGAACAACACAAAAAAACTGAGAAAAAAAAGGCAAATTGGACATAATTTCACACAAAACTCCAAAAATGGGCCGGAATACATATATATATTTTTGATGGGACAACACTGAAGATGCGACACTTTGATACAATGTACAGTAGTCAGTGTACAGCTTGTTTAACTGTAAATTTGGTGTGCCTGCAAAATAACTCAACACACAGCCATTAATGTCTAAACCGCTGGCAACAAAAGTGAGTACACCCCTAAGTGTGTTCTCAGCTGATGTTATTTGTTGGTTTTTCTTTGCATCCCGAACAATTTTCTTGGCAGTTGTGGCTGAAATTTTTGTTGGTCTACCTGACTGTGGTTTGGTTTTTACAGAGCATCTGATTTTCCATTTGTTAATCACAGTTTGAACACTGCAGACTGGCATTATCAATTCCTGGGATATCTTTTTGTATCCCTTTCCTGTGTTATACTCTTTTTGCCTCCCTTTCCTGTGTTATACAGTTCAACTACCTTTTCCCGTACATCCGTTGATAATTCTTTTGCTTTCCTCATCTCAAAATCCAGAAATGTCAGTGGCTGGATCCCAGAAACTCACTCAGCTTTATGCACACACACTGATTACAAGCAAACAGGTCATAGGTGAGGATGTTACCTTTAGTAGCCATTCAAACCCATTTGTGTCAAATTCTGTGCATGTTATCAGGCCAAAATCACCAGGGTATGTGAACTTTTTGGACAGGATTATTTGGATGTTTTTGGTTGTCATTAGTGATGAGCGAGCACTAAAATGCTCGAGTACTCGTTGCTCGGGTCGAGCAAATTGAAATACTCGGGTGCTCAACCCGAGCAATGAGCCCAATATAAGTCTAGGGGAAACTTGAGCATTTTTCAGATGGCTCCCCACGGCGGTCTGCAGAGGGCCTAAAAATTGCCCAAATCGATGGGAACTGTGCTCAAATGACATGGGAACAGCATGGGGAAGACCCCTGGAAGCATCTCTGACTCCCAGATCACTGCTGTCAACAACGTCGTCAGAGTATTACGCCACTTTTACGGCGTAAGGAACATCCTTTCCAGGGTGATGACTTGTATATAAGGCAAAATAAATAAACAAAAACAAAAATACTCCTACACACCTTGGGCTATGTTCACACGTAGCATTTTTGACACGTTTTTGCACTTTTGCATTGCTTTCAACCAAGACAAATGCATTCACCAGGAAATGTCATTTTAACATTTTACAACCTTATCTGGCCATGTGGTGTGTGACACATCATCAGACACATGCATACAGTGCTGAAAAGACATGGGAACAGCAAGGGGAAGACCTCTGGAAACATCTCTGAATCCCAGGTCACTGCCTAAATGTGTGCCCATCATAAGTGATCCTTGGCACATGCGAAGATGCCTCCCGCCATGCACCTGTCGTTGCAGACTTGCAACAATCACCGTCCACGTCCTTGTCCCACTGCAGTGTTCAGTTGTCCCTACCCCATTCCTTGGAATGCAAGCACAAGAATGCCGGCAGCCACCCACCCACAGGCTGCAATACTATACTGCCAAATTGTTGACAGCTGCTTGCACTTGAAATGTGGCCTTTTAGGCTCGTGGAGGCGGAAGCTTTTCATAACCTCATGCCGGCGGCGGCCGGGTGTCCATACTCGGTCCCCAGCCGCCACTATATTTCCCGGTATCGCCTTCGCCTTCCACAAGCACGGATCCCATAACATTACCCGTGCCCTCCCCAGTGCACTTACTGGGAAGGACCACCTAACCACAAACACGTTGACAGGTGAATGTGGCCAGGGACGGTACGCAGCCAGTCCACAACTTTTTTTGCTAAGAGTTGTATTTAGCTCGGTGAAAGGACTGGCATAGAGGGAAACCGTATCTACCCTGCTTGTCATTTCTCCCAGAAAATCCTGTAATTGAGCTTGTTGCAGAAGCAATGGCAGCCCATCCAACATCAACTCGCACTTGTCAATGGTGCTTTGACACACACACATCTTTCTTTGCGCATTTAATTTCTTGAATACAGAGTTGGAAAATGGCCTGATCCGTAATGCGTTTTGAGAAATAACATGCATAAGCATGGCCGATCCGCATTAAAAAAGCAGCCATAGAGTGTCCAGGAACCTTCCCCCACACTTTTCTTAGCCAGGGCTGCTTTTCGGCAGGGTTGGACGGGCCCACCAGAGAACCGGAGACTCCTCCGGCGGGCCCTGGCTTCTCCTTCAGGAGAGTTCATAGTGCCGAGGTGAGGCCATGATGATGATAGAGGCCATCATCTGCTTAGTTTTCTGTTACTTGGAATGCAATTGCAAGTATGCAGCCAGCCACCCACCCACCCACAGACGGCAACACTAAACTGACAGATTTCTGGGCAGCTCTTTGCACTTGAAATATGGCCTTTTAAGCTTGTGGAGATGGAAGCTTTTCACAACCTCATGCAGGCGGCGGCCGGGTGTCCATACTCGGTCCCCAGCCGCCAGTATTTTTCCCGGTATCGCCTTCGCCTTCCACAAGCACGGGTCCCACAACATTACCCATGCCCTATCCAGTGCACTTACTAAGAAGGACTGCCTAACCACAAACACGTGGACAGGTGAATGTGGCCAGGGACGGTACGGAGCCAGTCCACAACTTTTTTTGATAAGAGTTGTATTTAGCTCAGTGAAAGGACTGGCATAGAGGGAAACCGTATCTACCCTGCGTGTCATTTCTCCCAGGAAGTCCTCTAAAGCTGCTTGCACTTGAAATGTGGTCTGAACATTACTGCTGGTACTTTTCTGTGGGAATTTTCTTGCCTCCTACCAGCCTGGAATATTTCCAGCAAACTATGGTACAACACCATGGTATTAGCACTGCCCCCAGTACCAGTAGCGAAGCCATCCTCAATTTCCTTCTCTGGAATTTTATTTGGTAGACTGAGTGGCTGCCCAAATACATTTTCTCACAAAGGAGCTGATGATAGAGTGGCAGTAGGTTCAAGTTTCTCCAGCCTGTTAGATATTAGAGGGTGAACGGCAGCACATTGGATCAGTGGTTAGCACTGAAGTCTTGCAGCACTGGGATCCTGGGTTCAAATCCCAGCAAGGACAACATCTGCATGAAATTTGTATGTTCTCCCCATGTTTGCGTGTGTTTCCTCCTCAGTAAAAATAGAGTGTCCTGGAATCTTCCCACACACTTTTCTTAGCCAGGACTGCTTCTCGGCAGGGTTGGACAGTCCCACCAGAGAATTCTCTGGTGTGCCTTGGCTTCTACCTCAGGAGAGTTCATGATAGCGCTAACTTTGCAGCTGCTATGGGGCTCTTGAGCGGGTGAGAAAGGTTAGCCCTCAGAAACAAATCCTCTGGTGGGCACAATGTTTTTCAATCTGAAACAGTTTCTCAGTGGGAGTTGTATTTCACCACAGCCATATTCTTTAGCTCTGTGAAAGGACTGGCATAGAGGGAAACCGTATCTACCCTGGTTGTCATTTCTCCGTCACCAGGTTCCGCCCATTGTAACACACGACCATGCCTGGCTGTATGTTCAGCGGTGAGAGCCACAGATCAAGGTGCTTTGTTACAGCTTTCAACAACTATGCAGCGCTGGGCGGTTTGTCAATTAAGCATTAAGCATGTTATCTTCAGCACAGCCTGTTGCTGTTTGGCCAAGGCAGTGCTGCAGTGCTGTCAGCTTGTGACTGATGTGGTCATTTCGGAGATGGAGGAGGAGGTGCATGAGCTGAACAATGTGATTACATTGAGGTTAAATTGGTGATGCTGTTTTTTATACTAAAGAAAGATCCTATTGTTATGTTTTTTATGTTATTTTTTATGACAAATGCATTCACCGGGAAATGTCATTTTAACATTTTACAACCTCATCTGGCAATGTGGTGTCATCAGACACATCCTGTTTTATTTATGATGGAGGGACTCTGAAAGTCATAAAGCCTATTTTTATAGGAACATCAGACGGCCCTTACTATTCTTAAAAGGCCAGCAGTCGGCCCTAGCTATTGTTAGAGAGCCATCAGAGGGCTATGCTTTGTTGTTCCCATTATTAACAAGTGGGTCTCCTATACTGTTATTGCGCATCCAGTGACTGCAAGGGTTGTCAAAAATTTGGACGCAACCTAATACCCCTTTGAAGAGACATAGAGGAGGGTCTCAGTAAAAAAAATGTTCCCATTATAAAGGAGCGGGTCTTCTATAGTGTTTATGCCCATGCTGTGACTGCAAGGGTGGCCAAAATTTTTGAAAAAAAACACTAACAATTTAAAGACACAAAGAGCAGGGCCACAATAACAAGGTACGACATGCTCCCATTTGAAAGGACAGGGTCTGCTATACAGTTATAGGGTATGCAGTGAGTCCAACAGCTGACCAATTTTAGGAAAAAAAACACTAAGAATTTAAAGACACATAGAGCAGGGCCACAGTAACGACAAATTCCCATTAGAAATGATAGGGTCGGCTATACTGTTATAGGGTATGCAGTGAGTCCAACGGCTGACAGATTTTAGGAAAAACCCCACTAAGAATTTAAGGACACACAGAGCAGGGCCACAGTAACAAGGTACGACATGTTCCCATTAGAAAGTAGAGGGTCTGCTATACAGTTATAGGGTATGCAGTGAGTCCAACAGCTGACCAATTTTAGGAAAATTCCCACTAAGAATTTAAAGACACACAGAGCAGGGCCACAGTAACAAGATATGACATGTTCCCATTAGAAAGGAGAGGGTCTCCCATAGTGTTGGACTATGCAGTGACTGCAAGGGCTGCCAAAAATTTGGAGGCACTTCAATGGCCCTTGGAAGAGACGTGGAGGAGCGCATCATAAAATTTTTTTACCATTAGAAAGGAACGGGCCTCCTATACTTGTAATGCCATGCACTAAGTGTATGGGCTGACAAACATTTACTTCTGGGGGGTATACATGAACATACTGTATAAAAAATTTTTTTTACGGGCATCATAAAAATGTAGCGCCCCGAGGGCTCGTCCGCTACAGGGGTATTGCACCTCTGCCAGAGGTGTGATATTCCACTCCCGGGTAAGGATACAGTATGGACCAGGGTTCAGTTAGCACACTCACCCCATTTCTGAGGGACAGCTCCCATTAGACAGAAATGCAGGCACAACAGACCATGTCCCTGGCTGGAGTGGGGAGGGGGTAGGAATACCCAGTGATGTAGGAGCAGGTAGGGGTTGGTTCCTGAGCGTAGATAGGAGCCCATTGGTTGCTGGTCACCTGGCCTCATGTTCTAGAGGGAGGTATAAAAGGTGGGCACCATCTTAGAACAGTGTTCAGTCAGAGAGAAGAAGTGACGGAGTGGGGGCCTCTGCAAGGGGCTCTTCTCCGTAGGCAGGCCTAGCCTCTGAGGCCCAGCCAGCACAGAGAGAAGAGAAGGAGAGAAGTTCAGTGAGTGGAGTAAGAGAAGGAGTTCAGCCAGAGAGGGCTGACAGGGAGCTGTGGCTCAGTCTGGGCCCAGCTCGACGAGGCAGGCCTAGGGTGAAGGCCAGGAACAGAAAGGAACAAGAACAGAAAGGAACAGAAGAGAAAGAGAAAGAGAAACAGAAGGGCTCAGGAACAAGACGGCAGAAGGGACCCTAAGAACTCACGAGAATACAGGGTGAAGGGTCAGGCAGATTAAGGGTACCGGATCCCAAGTTGGTGGAGGAGAAACAGCCCTCAGCCAAAGACCGGAGGTCGTGATCATTTATTGGTGCGACACCTCATCAAACCTGCTAGGAAGGCACCATATAGGACAGCGGGGAAAGGGAACCACGTTTACCCGCACAAGTCCGCGGCAGCTGGACAAAAGTGGGTCACTGGTGAGGCAGGCCAGAGAAAGGATTGAAGGGGGTCTTGTGCCATGCTCCTGAACTGCCTGGGGTTGACCGAGCCCCTCACCTTGTGGACGCAGCACGGCTCGGGCGGTCACTGCTTACAGAAGTGACACGGAGTACATGAACTGTGAGTAAAAGACATTGGACTGCAGTACGTTGTCTGTGTACGCTTTCGCTCCTCCAGCACTAACGGCACTGGGACTCTCTGCACCATCACCCCCACCATCCACTACACTGCCCTGGGACTGCACTCTTCCCGTGGGGAGTCACACTACCTCAGCTGCATACATCATCAGCCCCAGCGGTCGGCCTTGCAGCGGCGGTTCATAATAACCACAATCCACGGGTGGCGTAGTCGGACATCACTTAGGACTGCTAAAGGACTACCACTGGTCTGACCACCCTGAGCCACGGAACCGGGACGCCACTACTACCCCCACCGTCTCCCTATTGCCCGGCTCCGAGTGCCCCACGGCCCAGGGGCGAGTCAAACACCCTTTAAAAAAATTATGTGGGTGTTGCATCATGGACCACGGTCACCCTGGTGATATGGTGGTGGAGGATGAGGAGAAGGAGGAGGACAAGAGCAAATAGCCAAAATCAGGAAGCGTATACCCATGTGTGGGTGTGAAAAGGTGCATGGGAATACACCTCCCAAAGAAAAGACACTGGATTTGAGTTTATGTTACGCTGCTATCATTCGGTGGTGCTGAGAAGTCTGGCCCAATTCAGCCCTTGTTCATTTTTATAAGAGTCAGCCTGTCAGCATTTTCAGTTGACAGGAGGATGCGCTTATCAGTTATAATTCCACCAGCGGCACTAAAACGCTGGCGGCAGGGCAGGCCAGGACCTCCAAGGCACAGAGAGCCAGTTCATTCCACATATCTAGCTTGGATACCCAATATTTATAAGGCACAGAGGAATCAGAGGACGTTGGTACGGTACGGCAAGGTACTCCCTCAGCATCTTCCCAAACTTTGCACTCCTTGTGAGAGTACCCTGCGCCTCAGGGCCTGTGCGATGGGAGGGTCTGAGAAAACTCTCCCAGAACTTTGACAGTGTTCCCCTGCGTCTGCTGGATTGAAGTTGTGTCTCTCTCGCCTGTACTCCTTGGTTGTCGAACGAAGTGTGCCCTCTGCCTCCAGCGTTTTCAGATGGGAATTTTTTTAATAGTTCCGCAACAAGGGCCTTCTGGTACTGCCTCATTTTTGTACACCTGTCCGCCTCAGGAATAAGAGATATAAAGTTCTCCTTGTAGAGTGGGTCTAAAAGTGTCACCAACCAGTAATGACCTAAAATTTTGAGAATGCGAGGGTCATGGGAAAGGCAGCATAACATAAACTCAGCCATGCGTGCCAGACTACTAACAGGCAAGACTTCCGTGTCCTCACCAAGAGGATGACTGACCATGCTCTCCTCCTCCTCCTCTCTGTCCTCTGGCCATCCACGCTGAACAGACGGTATGACAGCTGTGCAGATAGCACCGTCTATAGTGCATGAAACTAGTTCCTGTCCTTCCTCCTCCTCCTCTTCCTCATTGTCACCCAATCCACGTTGGGATGAGATGAGGCTTGGCTGTGTGTAATCACCCTGTATGGTTAATTGCTCCATCTTATCGTGCTCCGCCTGCAATGCATCATCTTTGATTGTGAGCAGAGAGCTTTTCAGAAGACAGAGAAGTGGGATGGTGAGGCTAATTATGGCGTCATCGCCGCTCACCATCTTGGTGGAGTCCTCAAAGTTTTGGAGGATGGTACATATGTCTGACATCCACGTCCACTACTGAGGTCTTATGTGTGGAGTCTGAACTGAATACCGATAGCCTTTTTGATGCTGGTACTCAACAACTGCCCTCTTCTGCTCACAAATCCTTCCCAACATCTGCAATGTAGAGTTCCAACGTGTGGGGACATCACCAGTCTGTGAGCCAGAAGCTGCAAACGCTGCTGAAACACTGCAAGGGCGGCGGAAGCTGTAGCTGACTTTCTAAAATGGGCACACAGGCGGCATACTTTAACAAGCAGATCCGGCAGCTCCGGGTAGGATTTGAGAAACCGCTGAACCACGAGGTTAAGCACATGGGCCAGGCATGGTACGTGTGTGAGCTCGCCTCGCCTCAGAGCCGCCACCAGGTTCCGGCCATTGTCACACACGACCATGCCTGGCTGTAGGTTCAGCGGTTTGAGCCACAGATCTGCCTGCTCTTTCAGAGCTGTCCATAACTCTTCAGCATTGTGTGTTTTTTCACCTAAGCATATTAGCTTCAGCACAGCCTGTTGCCTCTTGGCCGAGGCAGTGCTGCAGTGCTTCCAGCTTGTGACTGATGCGGAGATGGAGGCTGAGGAGGAGGAGGAGGCTGAGGAGCATGAGGTGCAGGAGCTGTAGACCGTGGGGGCAACCCTGATTGACCTAGGGCCTGCAATCCTTGGCGTCGGGAGGACGTGTTCCGTCCCAAGGTCCGACTGGGTCCCGGCTTCCACTATTTTAACCCAGTGTGCTATCAGCGAGATGTACCGTCCCTGCCCACAAGCACTTGTCCACGTGTCCGTGGTTAGGTGGACTTTACCGGTAACTGCGTTGTTGAGGTCACGGCTAATGTTTTGGGACACGTGCTTGTGTAATGTGGGGACGGCACACTGGGAGAAATAGTGGCGGCTGGGGACAGAGTACCGAGGGACGGCCGCCACCATCAGGTTGCGGAATGCTTCTGTCTCCACAAGCCTAAAAGGCAACATTTCGAGCCAAGCAGTCGTGAATTGTGAGAATTTAGTAGTGTGGCCTGTGGGACGTTGGCTGCATATTTGCGCTTGCATTCCAAGGACTGGAGTATGAACAACTGAACGCTGCGCTGGGACAAGGACATGGACGTGCTTCCTGATGCTGCTACTTGAGAGTGTGCAATGACAGGTGCAGGGCAGGAGGCATCTTTGCATGCACTATGGACAGGGGATTGGCTTGCATGCACAACAGCAGAAGAAGCAATGGTGCCACCTGTAGACACTGTTCCTGGACCCTGGTGTTCGGCCCACAAAGTCGAGTGCTTTGCTGCCATGTGCCTGATCATGCTGGTGGTGGTCAGGCTGGTCGTTTTGACACCCCTGCTGATGCTGGTCTGGCTCGTGATGCAAATGGCCTTTTTGGAGCTATCGGCAGAGTCTTTAAAAAACAACCAGACTCGGGAAGACCTAACAGTTGTAGTGGCAACTTCCTTCGTGTTGGTGTTACGGGAAACGGTAGCCTGCCTTCTGTCTGCGGCCACCACACTGCTTCTTCCTGCCTGTTGGGGTGCTCTGCCTCCCTCCCCCTGTGTGCTGCTGTCCTTGCTCTGCATGTCCTCCTGCCAGGTTGGGTCAGTTACTATATCATCCACCACCTCGTCTCCCACTTCTGCACCCTGGTACTATTCCTGACTTTCTGCCAATTGTGTCTCATCATCGTCCACCTCTTGTCACAGTTTCCCACCGGCGCCTTCGTGTGACCGTGGCTGCTCAAATATTTGGGCATCGCTACACGTGATCTCCTCTTGCCCCGCTTCAAGTGGACCGGGCGAGAGGCCCGAATCCATAAATGGAAAAGTGAACAGCTCTTCAGATTGTCCAAGTGTGGGATAAGTTGTCTCTGGGTACTCGGCATGGTGGGAGGAAGGAGGATCAGGGTGAGGAATATGCGGTCCAGACTCACGGCTACTGAGACTTGACCGTGTGGAAGACAGGGTGGTGCTGGTGGTGGCTAAGTGACTGGAAGCATTATCCGCTATCCAACCAACAACCTTTTGACACTGATCTGGGTTGAATAGTGGTGTGCTGCAGTCCCCTAGAAATTGGGACAGGAAGGTCAGGCGAGAAGATGTGGGTGTTTGTTGTGGCACAATTTCGGCTTGCCCACGGCCTTGTCCTCGGCCTCTGCATGTACCATTACCATCACGTCCAGTTCCCCGTCCCTTGCCACGTGCCTTGCCCATTTTAAATGGAGGATAGTATCTTCCACGCTCACTACAAATGACTGAGTTAGAAGCGAAGTTATATGTGATCGGGGTGATGGAGAAAACAGAGTTTTAAAAACCTGGCCTGTAAGTAAGTAGTGTGAACAGCAAACTGCTGTGAATTGCTTCACTGACACACTGAAAAAATGGAGGCCAGAAATGGCAGTATTTTCTGACAACGTATATGTGATCCGTGTGACGGAGAAAACACAGTTTTAAATAGCTGGATTTCTAGCGCTCTAATATGGAAAGGACCTGGCTATATTCTGCAGTGCCAACAAGCAAATGGCGCAGAAAAACGGTGTTCTCTGGATTGCTTTATAAGCAAATAATGAGGATTAAGATCCAAAGAAAAGTATTCCTCGCCCCTGAGACCTGGGCCTTTGTATAGAAATATCTAACAGCAGCAGAAGGCAGAATTGGAATGGAACCTCTTGTGCTATATGCACTGCAGTCTGCTATATACCCTGCCTGCCTGCCTATATACACTGCCTGCCTGATATCTCTGCAGATGGATTAGTCCTCAAAAGGACTGTTTGTTGAGATGGATATGTGTAATATGCGGTTTTTCTCCCTACACTACCTAATACACAATCAAATCTCTTCCTAACGCAGCATCAGCTCTCCCTACACTGTCTGATCCGGAGTGACTGTGATGAGCATGGCGGCGCCAGGTCTGATATACACCTGATGACGCTGTGCGGCCAGCCAATCACTGTAATGCCCACAACCAACATGGCTATGGCATTACAGTGCATGGCAGGCAATCCCTGCATGTTCATTGGCTCTGTAAAGAGCGCCAAACATGCAGGGAGGGGACCCGACTTCCCGCCCGACCAACCCGGAAATACTCGGTGAGCGCAGAGCATCTCGAGCAGTGAGATACTCGGGCGAGCACCGAGCAGTAGCGAGCATGCTCGCTCATCACTAGTTGTCATTAAGATTTAAAAAGAGAAAACACAGAAATGTGACAGTAAATGGCTTCACCCAACCAATAACCATGAGTGGAGAAAAAGTGTTTTTGTTATCATTCATTTTCTCTGAAACAAGGCCAAGAAAGCAAAAATTCTGCCGGGGTATGTAAACTTTTGAGCAGAACTGTATATGCGCCAGCCCTAGTGTCTCCTATTCTATGTACTCCAGCCCCAGTGTCTCCTATTCTATGTACTCCAGCCCCAGTGTCTCCTATTCTATGTACTCCAGCCCCAGTGTCTCCTATTCTATATACTCCAGCTTCTTCTGTGATGTATATGCTCTAGCCCCAATGTATCCTGTGATGAATATACGCCAGCCCCAGTGTCTCCTATTCTATATACTCCAGCCCCAGTGTCTCCTATTCTATATACTCCAGCTTCTTCTGTGATGTATATGCTCTAGCCCCAATGTATCCTGTGATGAATATACGCCAGCCCCAGTGTCTCCTATTCTATATACTCCAGCTCCAGTGTCTTCTGTGACGTAGCTAATGTAGCCCTAATGTCTCTTATGCAGAGGCGTCGCATGATA